>NW_026609933.1:0-22160 GCF_029499605.1 Hyla sarda | reverse complement strand
CATCCAAATAATACGGCCATAGAGTGCCCAACTAATAACATTAACATTTACCAAATAATACCACCACATAATGTCCAAATCATACTGCCATAAAGTGCTCAAATAATACATCAACTCCATCAACATTTACCTAATATTACTACTGTATACCATCCAAATGATACTGCCATAGAGTGCCCAAATAATACCACCAACATTTACTAAGTAATACTACCCCATAATGTCCAAATAATACATCAACTTAATTAACCAGGTAAAACTGAAAAATAACACTGCCATATAATGTCCAAATAACACTGCCATATAATGTCCAAATAACACTGCCATATAATGTCCAAATAACACTGCCATATAATCTCCAAATAACACTGCCATATAATGTCCAAATAACACTGCCATATAATCTCCAAATAACACTGCAATATAATGTCCAAATAACACTGCCATATAATCTCCAAATAACACTGCCATATAATGGCCGAATAACACTGCCATATAATGTCCAAATAACACTGCCATATAATGTCCAAATAACACTGCCATATAATGTCAAAATAACACTGCCATATAATGGCCAAATAACACTGCCATATAATGTCAAAATAACGCTGCCATATAATCTCCAAATAACACTGCCATATAATGGCCAAATAAAACTGCCCCATAATGGCCTATATAATGCTGCCATACCGCAAATACAGGATTCAAATGCATATATTGTTTTCTCTCCGCGGCCATCGCCATATATAGCGGAGGAGCCTCAGTTCTTTAATTCCCATCGTGCCGCAGGTCCCCGTATGAACTGACCCCAAACATACAAGACCCCCCCCCCCCCCCCAATCCCTAATAGAAGAAATGGAAATGATATGAAAGTTTTATTAGATTGGACAAGGTGCAGCGCGGGCGGCAGAGAAATAAATGGTGGTAATATCTGCTCCGGACGCCGCACGCCGCCCATCATATTTTATTTATATCTTGTATTTATATTTCATCACTTGTCCTCCTGAAATGGAAACTTCTACAGACTCAAAACGTGACCACGAGGGGTCCTCATCCTCCACCTGCTCCGGAAAATTCTATCTTACTTACTGTAGAGACCCATAGGAGTATAATATCCATCAGACCCCTGCTTTATACTGCAGATCTGCTTTATTAGGACACAGTAATGATCAGTGACCCCATAGGAATATAATATCTATCAGACCCCTGCTTTATACTGCAGATCTGCTTTATTAGGACACAGCAATGATCAGTGACCCCATAGGAGTATAATATCTATCAGACCCCTGCTTTATACTGCAGATCTGCTTTATTAGGACACAGTAATGATCAGTGACCCCATAGGAGTATAATATCCATCAGACCCCTGCTTTATACTGCAGATCTGCTTTATTAGGACACAGTAATGATCAGTGACCCCATAGGAGTATAATATCCATCAGACCCCTGCTTTATACTGCAGATCTGCTTTATTAGGACACAGCAATGATCAGTGACCCCATAGGGTATAATATCTATCAGACCCCTGCTTTATACTGCAGATCTGCTTTATTAGGACACAGCAATGATCAGTGACCCCATAGGAGTATAATATCCATCAGACCCCTGCTTTATACTGCAGATCTGCTTTATTAGGACACAGCAATGATCAGTGACCCCATAGGAATATAATATCCATCAGACCCCTGCTTTATACTGCAGATCTGCTTTATTAGGACACAGCAATGATCAGTGACCCCATAGGAGTATAATATCTATCAGACCCCTGCTTTATACTGCAGATCTGCTTTATTAGGACACAGCAATGATCAGTGACCCCATAGGAATATAATATCCATCAGACCCCTGCTTTATACTGCAGATCTGCTTTATTAGGGCACAGCAATGATCAGTGACCCCATAGGAGTATAATATCCATCAGACCCCTGCTTTATACTGCAGATCTGCTTTATTAGGACACAGCAATGATCAGTGACCCCATAGTAATATAATATCCATCAGACCCCTGCTTTATACTGCAGATCTGCTTTATTAGGGCACAGTAATGATCAGTGACCCCATAGGAGTATAATATCTATCAGACCCCTGCTTTATACTGCAGATCTGCTTTATTAGGACACAGTAATGATCAGTGACCCCATAGGAGTATAATATCCATCAGACCCCTGCTTTATACTGCAGATCTGCTTTATTAGGACACAGCAATGATCAGTGACCCCATAGGAATATAATATCCATCAGACCCCTGCTTTATACTGCAGATCTGCTTTATTAGGACACAGTAATGATCAGTGACCCCATAGGAGTATAATATCCATCAGACCCCTGCTTTATACTGCAGATCTGCTTTATTAGGACACAGTAATGATCAGTGACCCCATAGGAGTATAATATCCATCAGACCCCTGCTTTATACTGCAGATCTGCTTTATTAGGACACAGTAATGATCAGTGACCCCATAGGAATATAATATCCATCAGACCCCTGCTTTATACTGCAGATCTGCTTTATTAGGACACAGCAATGATCAGTGACCCCATAGGAATATAATATCCATCAGACCCCTGCTTTATACTGCAGATCTGCTTTATTAGGACACAGTAATGATCAGTGACCCCATAGGAGTATAATATATATCAGACCCCTGCTTTATACTGCAGATCTGCTTTATTAGGACACAGTAATGATCAGTGACCCCATAGGAATATAATATCTATCAGACCCCTGCTTTATACTGCAGATCTGCTTTATTAGGATACAGCAATGATCAGTGACCCCATAGGAATATAATATCTATCAGACCCCTGCTTTATACTGCAGATCTGCTTTATTAGGACACAGCAATGATCAGTGACCCCATAGGAATATAATATCTATCAGACCCCTGCTTTATACTGCAGATCTGCTTTATTAGGGCACAGCAATGATCAGTGACCCCATAGGAGTATAATATCCATCAGACCCCTGCTTTATACTGCAGATCTGCTTTATTAGGATACAGCAATGATCAGTGACCCCATAGGAGTATAATATCCATCAGACCCCTGCTTTATACTGCAGATCTGCTTTATTAGGACACAGCAATGAGCAGTGACCCCATAGGAGTATAATATCCATCAGACCCCTGCTTTATACTGCAGATCTGCTTTATTAGGACACAGTAATGATCAGTGACCCCATAGGAGTATAATATCCATCAGACCCCTGCTTTATACTGCAGATCTGGTTTATTAGGACACAGCTAGGATCAATGACCCCATAGGAATATAATATCCATCAGACCCCTGCTTTATACTGCAGATCTGCTTTATTAGGACACAGCAATGATCAGTGACCCCATAGGAATATAATATCCATCAGACCCCTGCTTTATACTGCAGATCTGCTTTATTAGGACACAGTAATGATCAGTGACCCCATAGGAGTATAATATCTATCAGACCCCTGCTTTATACTGCAGATCTGCTTTATTAGGACACAGTAATGATCAGTGACCCCATAGGAATATAATATCCATCAGACCCCTGCTTTATACTGCAGATCTGCTTTATTAGGACACAGCAATGATCAGTGACCCCATAGGAATATAATATCCATCAGACCCCTGCTTTATACTGCAGATCTGCTTTATTAGGATACAGCAATGATCAGTGACCCCATAGGAGTATAATATCCATCAGACCCCTGCTTTATACTGCAGATCTGCTTTATTAGGACACAGCTAGGATCAGTGACCCCATAGGAGGATAATATCTATCAGACCCCTGCTTTATACTGCAGATCTGCTTTATTAGGACACAGCAATGATCAGTGACCCCATAGGAGTATAATATCCATCAGACCCCTGCTTTATACTGCAGATCTGCTTTATTAGGATACAGCAATGATCAGTGACCCCATAGGAATATAATATCCATCAGACCCCTGCTTTATACTGCAGATCTGCTTTATTAGGACACAGCAATGATCAGTGACCCCATAGGAGTATAATATCTATCAGACCCCTGCTTTATACTGCAGATCTGCTTTATTAGGACACAGTAATGATCAGTGACCCCATAGGAGTATAATATCTATCAGACCCCTGCTTTATACTGCAGATCTGCTTTATTAGGGCACAGCAATGATCAGTGACCCCATAGGAATATAATATCCATCAGACCCCTGCTTTATACTGCAGATCTGCTTTATTAGGACACAGCAATGATCAGTGACCCCATAGGAATATAATATCCATCAGACCCCTGCTTTATACTGCAGATCTGCTTTATTAGGGCACAGTAATGATCAGTGACCCCATAGGAATATAATATCTATCAGACCCCTGCTTTATACTGCAGCTCTGCTTTATTAGGACACAGCTAGGATCAGTGACCCCATAGGAGTATAATATCCATCAGACCCCTGCTTTATACTGCAGATCTGCTTTATTAGGATACAGCAATGATCAGTGACCCCAGAGGAGTATAATATCTATCAGACCCCTGCTTTATACTGCAGCTCTGCTTTATTAGGACACAGCAATGATCAGTGACCCCATAGGAGTATAATATCCATCAGACCCCTGCTTTATACTGTAGATCTGCTTTATTAGGACACAGCAATGATCAGTGACCCCATAGGAGTATAATATCCATCAGACCCCTGCTTTATACTGCAGATCTGCTTTATTAGGACACAGCTAGGATCAGTGACCCCATAGGAATATAATATCTATCAGACCCCTGCTTTATACTGCAGATCTGCTTTATTAGGATACAGTAATGATCAGTGACCCCATAGGAGTATAATATCCATCAGACCCCTGCTTTATACTGCAGCTCTGCTTTATTAGGACACAGCAATGATCAGTGACCCCATAGGAGTATAATATCTATCAGACCCCTGCTTTATACTGCAGCTCTGCTTTATTAGGACACAGCAATGATCAGTGACCCCATAGGAGTATAATATCCATCAGACCCCTGCTTTATACTGTAGATCTGCTTTATTAGGATACAGTAATGATCAGTGACCCCATAGGAGTATAATATCTATCAGACCCCTGCTTTATACTGCAGATCTGCTTTATTAGGACACAGCAATGATCAGTGACCCCATAGGAGTATAATATCCATCAGACCCCTGCTTTATACTGCAGATCTGCTTTATTAGGACACAGCAATGATCAGTGACCCCATAGGAATATAATATCTATCAGACCCCTGCTTTATACTGCAGATCTGCTTTATTAGGACACAGTAATGATCAGTGACCCCATAGGAGAATAATATCCATCAGACCCCTGCTTTATACTGCAGATCTGCTTTATTAGGACACAGTAATGATCAGTGACCCCATAGGAATATAATATATATCAGACCCCTGCTTTATACTGCAGATCTGCTTTATTAGAGCACAGTAATGATCAGTGACCCCATAGGAATATAATATCTATCAGACCCCTGCTTTATACTGCAGATCTGCTTTATTAGGACACAGTAATGATCAGTGACCCCATAGGAATATAATATCCATCAGACCCCTGCTTTATACTGCAGATCTGCTTTATTAGGACACAGCAATGATCAGTGACCCCATAGGAGTATAATATCCATCAGACCCCTGCTTTATACTGCAGATCTGCTTTATTAGGACACAGCAATGATCAGTGACCCCATAGGAGTATAATATCTATCAGACCCCTGCTTTATACTGCAGCTCTGCTTTATTAGGACACAGTAATGATCAGTGACCCCATAGGAGAATAATATCCATCAGACCCCTGCTTTATACTGCAGATCTGCTTTATTAGGACACAGCAATGATCAGTGACCCCATAGGAATATAATATCTATCAGACCCCTGCTTTATACTGCAGATCTGCTTTATTAGGACACAGCAATGATCAGTGACCCCATAGGAATATAATATCCATCAGACCCCTGCTTTATACTGCAGATCTGCTTTATTAGGACACAGCAATGATCAGTGACCCCATAGGAATATAATATCCATCAGACCCCTGCTTTATACTGCAGATCTGCTTTATTAGGACACAGTAATGATCAGTGACCCCATAGGAGTATAATATCCATCAGACCCCTGCTTTATACTGCAGATCTGCTTTATTAGGACACAGCTAGGATCAGTGACCCCATAGGAATATAATATCCATCAGACCCCTGCTTTATACTGCAGATCTGCTTTATTAGGACACAGTAATGATCAGTGACCCCATAGGAGTATAATATCCATCAGACCCCTGCTTTATACTGCAGATCTGCTTTATTAGGACACAGCTAGGATCAATGACCCCATAGGAGTATAATATCCATCAGACCCCTGCTTTATACTGCAGATCTGCTTTATTAGGACACAGCTAGGATCAATGACCCCATAGGAGTATAATATCCATCAGACCCCTGCTTTATACTGCAGATCTGCTTTATTAGGACACAGCAATGATCAGTGACCCCATAGGAGTATAGAAGTCGTAGGAAAGAGGGAAAAAGAAGACAGGGGGCGCTCCCTTCCTTTACATATACCGACTTAGTGTGACCCTACACCACACTTAAGTGATATCCTTAGTCCCAGGTTTCCCGGGATCAATACTTGCAGTGGACCGGTGGAAGTATGGTTATGGTGGGTAATGGCTGCCGCACTCTGACCGGGACTGGATCCTTGCGCAAGGGCCAGATTGAGCAACACATGAAAAATGGAAAAAAACGGTCTATAGAGGCGCTGCGCAAAACGTTGTAACAGATGGGAAGACTCACGCCAGCAACAGGACAATAAATATTTTATTTTGGCAAAATGGACGACGCGTTTCGGCACACAGAGAGTGCCTTCCTCAGGTCCAAACATACAGTGCAAGTTCTGGGGTGGATCAGATGCAAGATTGCACTTGTGGTGTTCCTGTGATGAGTGGGGCTGGCGTGGGTCTGCCTGAGGCACAGTAAAGACCGGACGTCTCAGAGCCAGTGTCCAGCACATCTGGAGGCCTCAAGCCACCTACAGCCACATGTCAGTAAGTCAAGTCACTACCTACAGCCACATGTCAGTAAGTCAAGTCACTACCTACAGCCACATGTCAGTAAGTCAAGTCATCTATGTCTGCTGTCACTACCTACAGCCACATGTCAGTAAGTCAAGTCATCTATGTCTACTGTCACTACCTACAACCACATGTCAGTAAGTCAAGTCACTACCTACAGCCACATGTTAGTAAGTCAAGTTATCTATGTCTACTGTCACTACCTACAGACACATGTCAGTAAGTCAAGTCATCTATGTCTGCTGTCACTACCTACAGACACATGTCAGTAAGTCAAGTCACTACCTACAGCCACATGTCAGTAAGTCAAGTTATCTATGTCTGCTGTCACTACCTACAGCCACATGTTAGTAAGTCAAGTCATCTATGTCTGCTGTCACTACCTACAGTCACATGTCAGTAAGTCAAGTTATCTATGTCTGCTGTCACTACCTACAGACACATGTCAGTAAGTCAAGTCATCTCTGTCTACTGTCACTACCTACAGCCACATGTCAGTAAGTCAAGTCATCTCTGTCTACTGTCACTACCTACAGACACATGTCAGTAAGTCAAGTCATCTATGTCTGCTGTCACTACCTACAGTCACATGTCAGTAAGTCAAGTCATCTATGTCTGCTGTCACTACCTACAGACACATGTCATTAAGTCAAGTCATCTATGTCTGCTGTCACTACCTACAGTCAAATGTCAGTAAGTCATGTCATCTATGTCTACTGTCACTACCTACAGTCACATGTCAGTAAGTCATGTCATCTATGTCTGCTGTCACTACCTACAGTCACATGTCAGTAAGTCAAGTCATCTATGTCTGCTGTCACTACCTACAGTCACATGTCAGTAAGTCAAGTCATCTATGTCTGCTATCACTACCTTCAGTCACATGTCAGTAAGTCAAGTCATCTATGTCTGCTGTCACTACCTACAGTCACATGTCAGTAAGTCAAGTCATCTCTGTCTACTGTCACTACCTACAGCCACATGTCAGTAAGTCATGTCATCTATGTCTGCTGTCACTACCTACAGTCACATGTCAGTAAGTCATGTCATCTATGTCTGCTGTCACTACCTACAGTCACATGTCAGTAAGTCAAGTCATCTCTGTCTACTGTCACTACCTACAGACACATGTCAGTAAGTCAAGTCATCTATGTCTGCTGTCACTACCTACAGTCACATGTCAGTAAGTCAAGTCATCTCTGTCTACTGTCAATACCTACAGCCACATGTCAGTAAGTCATGTCATCTATGTCTGCTGTCACTACCTACAGTCACATGTCAGTAAGTCAAGTCATCTCTGTCTACTGTCAATACCTACAGCCACATGTCAGTAAGTCATGTCATCTATGTCTGCTGTCACTACCTACAGCCACATGTCAGTAAGTCAAGTCATCTATGTCTGCTGTCACTACCTACAGACACATGTCAGTAAGTCAAGTCATCTCTGTCTACTGTCACTACCTACAGCCACATGTCAGTAAGTCAAGTCATCTATGTCTGCTGTCACTACCTACAGTCACATGTCAGTAAGTCAAGTCATCTCTGTCTACTGTCACTACCTACAGCCACATGTCAGTAAGTCAAGTCATCTATGTCTGCTGTCACTACCTACAGCCACATGTCAGTAAGTCAAGTCATCTATGTCTGCTGTCACTACCTACAGTCACATGTCAGTAAGTCAAGTCATCTATGTCTACTGTCACTACCTACAGCCACATGTCAGTAAGTCATGTCATCTATGTCTGCTGTCACTACCTACAACCACATGTCAGTAAGTCAAGTCATCTATGTCTGCTGTCACTACCTACAGCCACATGTCAGTAAGTCAAGTCATCTATGTCTGCTGTCACTACCTACAGCCACATGTCAGTAAGTCAAGTCATCTATGTCTGCTGTCACTACCTACAGTCACATGTCAGTAAGTCAAGTCATCTCTGTCTACTGTCACTACCTACAGACACATGTCAGTAAGTCATGTCATCTATGTCTGCTGTCACTACCTACAGTCACATGTCAGTAAGTCATGTCATCTATGTCTGCTGTCACTACCTACAGTCAAGTCAAGTCTATTATAGTCAGCGTGGCTGAGTTGAAGTCTGTCCAAACACTACAAGTCCCAGCAAGCTGCGTGGTCCCCTCCGTGTTACTGGTCACTTCTCTGGGGTGCTGGTCTAGCTGTAAAGACTCTTTCCATCTGTCTACCTCAGTAAGGGTGCGCGCACACCACGTTTTTGTTATACAGTTCCCGTATACGGATTCAAGTTAAAAAATGTATGTAACCGTATAGAAAACCGTATGCATTGACTTAACATTGTAAACTGTATCTCAAACGCATCATCCGGTTTAGTCCGTTTTGCATCGCATATGGTTTTGTCCATTTTTTTACTCGTACCCAAAACCATAGTCTACCACGTTTCCTGGTCCAGGTGAAAAACTGTATTAAACCGTATACGTTTTTTTTTAACATGGGAGTCAATGGGAACTGTACAGAACTGTGTGTGCGGTTCCATCAGGTTTTCACCATATGTTTTTGACTTTGCACAGTTTTTTTATCTTGTAATTTCAATCAAACAAGTGAAACTTTATTAATAATGGAGTGAAGAGTTAAAAACGTATACATTTTTTTTCTTAAAAAACGGATGCAACCCGACATCATTTTTCAAACCGTATACGGGTTAAAATTTGTACACACGTTTTGATACAGTTTAGTCAGGTTTTGAGGAATCAGTTTTTCATCAAAAACCTGATACAGGAACTGTATTGCAAAAACGTGGTGTGAATGCAGCCTTAAGCTACCATTAACCCTAACGTGGTCTTGGACTATTATTACCCTGCCGAACCTTGGCATAGCGGTGCTACAGTTCGGGTGGTTATTGGGAACAATACGCCCTGGCGTCACGAACATTTAGGGGTTAATAACAGCTGCCCCTGGGCTAGAACTGCAGCTCTGCTTTATTAGAACACAGTTGAAATCTATCACCATTATCATTTGAACAAGTATTTCCCAACCAGGGAGCCGCCAGCTGTTGCAAAACTACATCTCCCAGCATGCCCAGACAGCCTTTGGCTGTCTGGGCATGCTGGGAGATGTAGTTTTGCATCAGCTGGAGGCACCCTGGTTCCGAAACCCTACATTAGAATCTCATTCTGCTCCTGTTCACCTTGCTTTACACTGCAGCTCTGCTTTATTAGCAAACAGCTAAATATATATATTAGTAATTAGTAATGTCGTGTATCCCCCAGGGGCATCAATAGGGGCAGATCATCGCCGCCCGCATCCAATTACTTGGTAATCCAGCGACACGTTTTTTTTTTTGTTAACCAAATAGCCGCAGCGTTTATTTAAATGTACCCATCGTATATATATTTTTTGCTTAGTGATGCGGCGTGGTATTCCGGGCGCCGCTCTCATTCACTTTCATACCTTAATTGAATGCTGACAGCACTTCTGAAATTAAGAGCCGTACGCGGCGTCCATTATTATTCCCACTTACGCCAATTTCTACTTGAAACATTTATAACGCGTTTGAAATGTTAATCTGCCCGGGAGAGCGAGAGATGCATCAAATCCTCAACGTGTGAACTTTCCGCCGACGCTTTAAACATCACCAATAGAGAACATCCGAAGAAGACGACTGTAAGGCACCATACTCCGGGGAAGGAGCGAGATAGCCGCGACAGCGCCAAAAGGAAGGCGCCATTATCGGGAAATTAGACGTCAGATGGTTGATTTGTCTGAGAAAAAAAGATCAAAGCGTCTCAGCGCCATCCTGCAAAATTGTATCGCCCAATTAATGAACTATTACAATGTAGCCCGAGAGTAATGCGGTAAAGGTCATGTGACCGACATATGGAGACAATGTATCAGATCAGGGTCTACAAATATTATGCTATAGCCCCACCCCCTGTATGACATCCCTGATATAATATAATGACACATGATCACAGCCCCACCCCTGTATGACATCACTGATATAATATAATAGTAATATAATGACATGTGATCACAGCCCCGCCCCCTGTATGACATCACTGATATAATATAATAGTAATATAATGACATGTGATCACAGCCCCGCCCCCTGTATGACATCACTGATATAATATAATAGTAATATAATGATATGTGATCACAGCCCCGCCCCCTGTATGACATCACTGATATAATATAATAGTAATATAATGACATGTGATCACAGCCCCGCCCCCTGTATGACATCACTGATATAATATAATAGTAATATAATGACATGTGATCACAGCCCCGCCCCCTGTATGACATCACTGATATAATATAATAGTAATATAATGACATGTGATCACAGCCCCGCCCCCTGTATGACATCACTGATATAATATAATAGTAATATAATGACATGTGATCACAGCCCCGCCCCCTGTATGACATCAATGATATAATATAATAGTAATATAATGACATGTGATCACAGCCCCGCCCCCTGTATGACATCAATGATATAATATAATAGTAATATAATGACATGTGATCACAGCCCCGCCCCTTGTATGACATCAATGATATAATATAATAGTAATATAATGACATGTGATCACAGCCCCGCCCCCTGTATGACATCACTGATATAATATAATGACATGTGATCACAGCCCCGCCCCCTGTATGACATCACTGATATAATATAATAGTAATATAATGACATGTGATCACAGCCCCGCCCCCTGTATGACATCAATGATATAATATAATAGTAATATAATGACATGTGATCACAGCCCCGCCCCCTGTATGACATCACTGATATAATATAATGACATGTGATCACAGCCCCGCCCCCTGTATGACATCACTGATATAATATAATAGTAATATAATGACATGTGATCACAGCCCCGCCCCCTGTATGACATCACTGATATAATATAATAGTAATATAATGACATGTGATCACAGCCCCGCCCCCTGTATGACATCACTGATATAATATAATGACATGTGATCACAGCCCCGCCCCCTGTATGACATCACTGATATAATATAATAGTAATATAATGACATGTGATCACAGCCCCGCCCCCTGTATGACATCACTGATATAATATAATAGTAATATAATGACATGTGCTCACAATTCCACAATACGCCGGCGGTATTATCCAGATCAGGTGCGTACGGTGAATTTATCGACATTCGTTGTTCTTTCTTTTTCTAAAATTAAAAACGTGAGAAGTAAATCGGCGGCCGCGAAGGCGACATTTCGGTCACACCAGCCCTAACGATTTTATCACTCGAGGGGCCCATTAGGGTCGAGGACAGAAGCGGCGGGACGTAAAGAGACAGAAATCATTTGCGATGATATTGTTGAGCCTCTCGCTGTGTCCTGGCGCTGCGGTTTTTATTTTTCGTATAAACACAGGAGTGGAGGGGGAGGGGGGATAAAAAATAAAAAAATAAAACGCGGAGACTAATTAAATTTGTTTATCGGTATTATCGTGCGGCGCGCTCATTTACAAACATGAAAGTTAGGAATCATTAAACAACAAGTAAATTGGCCTCCGGAGACGGATTGGGCCGCGGCGCCTGTGCAGACCTTTCGGAGATAAGCCCAGGTGCGCGCGGCGGTGAGCAGGCAGCGCACTTCCATTTAAAAGGGCAGGGTTGGGCCCCACGCTGCGAGGTGAGTGGCGAGGAGTCGGGAGACGATGACAGGCCTCCTGTCACTGATTCTTCGCGCTTTGATTAATGAGGGCATTTGAAAGGCAATTAGCGTCGGCGGGTTTTGGCCGCGGCCGGTGGATCAGTCAGACGCTTCTCTATTCACAGCGCTGAGCGGCTGCGGTCGCCTTTGTTTTGTGGGAAAAAAAAGAGAAAGAGAAAGAATTGTATCATGAACGGAACAACAACAAGGAGCCGGATAGATGGCACAAAAGGCGAAGGCAATTTACATGTTGCAAAACTACAACTCCCAGCATGCCTGGACAGCCGTTTTGCAACATCTGGAGGTACACAGTTTGGAGACCACTACTCTAAAAGCTACCAAGCATTTTGCTTTTAAAGCAGTATAATCGCTCACTGACCCACACACTAGGGGGCGCACTACAGAGAACAACTACCCGGCTTCCCTGGGCAACTCTGATAGGTGGAACTGTCCACATATGGACACATCATACATGTGAGAGTTTCCATATATGGAGAGTTACCATATATAGCAGTTACCATATATAAACAATTACCATATATAAACATTTACTATATATAGACAGTTACCATATATAGACAGTTACCATATATAGACAGTTACCATATATAAACAATTACCATATATAAACAATTACCATATATAAACAATTACCATATATAGACAGTTACCATATATAAACAATTGCCATATATAAACAATTACCATATATAAACAATTGCCATATATAAACAGCTACCATATATAAACTATTACCATATATAGACAGTTACCATATATAAATAATTACCATATATAGACAGTTACCACATATAGAAGTTACCATATATAGACAGTTACCATATATACGGTAAATAATTACCATATATAGACAGTTACCATATATAGAAGTTACCATACATAAACAATTACCATATATAAACAATTACCTTATATAGAAGTTACCATATATAAACAATTACCATATATAAACAGTTACCATATATAGACAGTTATCATATATAAACAATTACCTTATATAGAAGTTACCATATATAGACAGTTACCATATATAAACAGTTACCATATATAGACATATATAACTGTCTATATATGGTAACTGTCTATATATGGTAACTGTCTATATATGGTAATTGTTTATATATGGTAATTGTTTATATATGTGAAAGATAGTATAAAATCTAACCAAATACATGTTAGTGAGGACAACATAGAGTCAGTTTGGGTTACGCTGCAGTTTGGTAATCATGCAGTAACTCATGTAGGGGTGATATATAGACCCCTGGTAAGTAATCATATAATAACTCATGTAGGTGGGATATACAGACCCCCTGGTAAGTAATCATATAATAACTCATGTAGGTGGGATATATAGACCCCTGGTAAGTAATCATATAATAACTCATGTAGGTGGGATATACAGACCCCCGGTAAGTAATCATATAATAACTCGTGTAGGTGGGATATATAGACCCCCGGTAAGTAATCATATAATAACTCATGTAGGTGGGATATATAGACCCCCGGTAAGTAATCATATAATAACTCATGTAGGTGTGATATATAGACCCCCTGTAAGTAATCATATAGTAACTCGTGTAGGTGGGATATACAGACCCCCGGTAAGTAATCATATAATAACTCGTGTAGGTGGGATATATAGACCCCCGGTAAGTAATCATATAATAACTCATGTAGGTGGGATATACAGACCACCTGGACAAGTTAAAGAATTAGATGATCTACTAGTTGAAGAAATATCTAAAATGACAATGAAAGGAGAAGTTATCATTATGGGAGACTTCAATCTTCCGGATATAAACTGGAAAACCAAAATAGCAAGTTCTGCCCGGAGTCCAGATATTCTAAATTCCCTCCTGGGATTATCTCTACAACAAGTGCTTGAGGAGCCAACCCGGAGGGAGGCCATTTTGGATTTGGTATTCACAAATGGGGATTCGGTGTATGATGTTATTGTTGGCGAAAGCTTGGGATCTAGTGATCACCAGTCAGTGTGGGATCTAGTGATCACCAGTCAGTGTGGGATCTAGTGATCACCAGTCAGTGTGGGATCTAGTGATCACCAGTCAGTGTGGGATCTAGTGATCACCAGTCAGTGTGGGATCTAGTGATCACCAGTCAGTGTGGGATCTAGTGATCACCAGTCAGTGTGGGATCTAGTGATCACCAGTCAGTGTGGGATCTAGTGATCACCAGTCAGTGTGGGATCTAGTGATCACCAGTCAGTGTGGGATCTAGTGATCACCAGTCAGTGTGGGATCTAGTGATCACCAGTCAGTGTGGGATCTAGTGATCACCAGTCAGTGTGGGATCTAGTCATCACCAATCAGTGTGGGATCTAGTGATCACCAGTCAGTGTGGGATCTAGTGATCACCAGTCAGTGTGGGATCTAGTGATCACCGGTCAGTGTGGGATCTAGTCATCACCAATCAGTGTGGGATCTAGTGATCACCAATCAGTGTGGTTTAATATAAGAACAGTGAAGGAGTCACCACACAAAAACAAAAGTTTTAGATTTTAGAAAACAGACTTTTCAAAAATGAGATTAGTCATAAATGAGTCCCTATCAGACTGGAACCGATTACATGGAGTCCAGGAGAAATGGGACAACTTAAAAGACGCTTTATTGAAGGCAACAGAAAACTGCATTAGACTTGTCAGTAAAGGTAGAAAAAGGAAGAGACCCCTGTGGCACTCAGCAGAAGGGGCCAAAATCATAAAAAACAAAAAACTGCATTTAGTAATTATAAAACAACCCAGAGCAATGAAGATGGGAAATCTACAAGACCAGGCAGAAAGAGGCCAAGCAAGTTATAAGAACTTCTAAAGCGCAGGCAGAAGAAAAACTAGCTCAGTCTGTAAAAAAAGGGGGTGAGACATTCTTCAGAGATATAAATGAAAAAAGGAAATTAAAACAAGGAATAACTAAATTAAAAACAAAGGAAGGAAGGTGTGTAGAAGAGAATAAGGGGCGAGCCGACTGCCTTAATAAATACTTCTGTTCAGTTTTACAGAAGAAAAAGAAGGAAAAGAACCTCCATTAGAGAGGAAAACGAAGGAATCGTTTGATGCATGTATCTTTACAGAAGAAGAGGTTATAAGTTTGCTGTCTAGAGTGAAGACAAATAAATCACAGGGGCCTGATGGGATACACCCAAAATTATTAAAAGTGCTTAGTGGTGAGCGAGCAAAACCGTTATCAGATTTATTTAACCAATCACTGGTAACAGGAGTCGTCCCGGAAAATTGGAAATTAGTGAATGTGGTGCCCATTCACAAGAAAGGTAGTAGGGAGGAATCAGGCAACTCTAGGCCAGTAAGTCTGACATCAATAGTGGGGAAATTAATGGAAACCCTACTAAAGGAGAGGATTGTGGAATATCTAAAATCCCATTGATTGTAGGATGAAAAACAACATGGGTTTACTTCAGGGAGATCATGTCAAACAAATCTTATTGATTTTTTTGACTGGGTGACTAAAATAATAGATGGGGAAGGGGCAGTAGACATCGCATATCTAGATTTTAGTAAGGCTTTTCACACTGTCCCACATAGAAGACTTATCAATAATCTGCAGTCATTGATCTTGGACTCCATATTGTTGAGTGGATTAGGCTGTGGCTGAGTAACAGACAACAGAGGGTTGTAGTCAATGGAGAATATTCAGAGCAAGGTCTTGTCACCAGTGGGGACCTCAGGGATCTGTACTGGGACCAATATTGTTTAATATCTTCATTAGTGAAGGTCATTATTTTTTTTTTATTATTATAAATTTAATACATACAAAATCCATTAATGCTTACATCACCATCATCTCCACAGGTGGGGGTTGTGCTTACTGCCCAACACCGTACAGAACGTTTGGCATTTGCCAGAGAACACCAAGATTAGCAAATTCACCACTGGCGCCCTGTGCTCTTCACAGATGAAAGCAGGTTCACACTGAGCACATGTGACAGAGTCTGGAGACGCCATGGAGAACGTTCTGCTGCCTGCAACATCCTCCAGCATGCCCGGTTTGGCGTTGGGTCAGTAATGGTGTGGGGTGGTATTTCTTTGGGGGGGCCGCACAGCCCTCCATGTGCTTGCCAGAGGTAGCCTGACTGCCATTAGGTACGAGATGAGATCCTCAGACCCCTTGTGAGACCATATACTGGTGCGGTTGGGTTCCTCCTAATACAAGACAATGCTAGACCTCATGTGGCTGGAGTGTGTCAGCAGTTCCTACAAGAGGAAGGCATTGATGCTATGGACTGGCCGCCCGTTCCCCTGAATCCGATTGAGCACATCTGGGACGTCTCGCTCCATCCACCACAGACCGTCCAGGAGTTGGCGGATGCTTTAGTCCAGGTCTGGGAGGACATCCCTCAGGAGACCATCGTCCACCTCATCAGGAGCATGCCCAGGCGGGGAGGTCATACGGGCATGTGGAGGCCACACACACTACTGAGCCTCATTGGGACTTGTATTAAGGACATTACATAAAGTTGGATCAGCCTGTAGTGGGGTTTTCCACTGTGATTTTGAGGGTGACTCCATATCCAGACCTCCAGGGGTTAATGATTTCCATTGATAATTTTTGGTGATTTTGTTGTCAGCGAATTCAACTATGTAAAGAGGAAAGGATTTCATACGATTAGTTCATTCTGATCTACAATGTGTTCACTTTATTTTTTGAGCAGTGAACATTTTCCTGTTTATTATATCTTTATATATTATATCCTGTGTATTAGAAGCTGTATATCACATCTTTATATATTAGATCCTGTACATTATATCCTGTATATTACATCTTTATATATTAGATCCTGTACATTATATCCTGTATATTAGATCCTGTACATTATATCCTGTATATTAGATCCTGTACATTATATCCTGTATATTACATCTTTATATATTAGATCCTGTATATTATACATTTATATATTAGATCCTGTATATTACATCTTTATAAATTAGATCTTGTATATTACATCTTTATATATTATATCCTGTATATTACATCTTTATAAATTAGATCTTGTATATTACATCTTTATATATTATATCCTGTATATTACATCTTTATAAATTAGATCTTGTATATTACATCTTTATATATTATATCCTGTATATTACATCTTTATAAATTAGATCTTGTATATTACATCTTTATATATTATATCCTGTATATTATATCCTGTATATTACATCTTTATATATTAGATCCTGTATATTATATCCTGTATATTACATCTTTATATATTAGATCCTGTATATTATACATTTATATATTAGATCCTGTATATTATATCCTGTATATTACATCTTTATATATTAGATCCTGTATATTATATCCTGTATATTACATCTTTATATATTAGATCCTGTATATTATATCCTGTATATTACATCTTTATATATTAGATCCTGTATATTATATCCTGTATATTACATCTTTATATATTAGATCCTGTATATTATATCCTGTATATTACATCTTTATATATTAGATCCTGTATATTATATCCTGTATATTACAACTTTATATATTAGATCCTGTACATTATATCCTGTATATTACATCTTTATATATTAGATCCTGTATATTATATCCTGTATATTGCATCTTTATATATTAGATCCTGTACATTATATCCTGTATATTACATCTTTATATATTAGATCCTGTATATTATATCCTGTATATTACATCTTTATATATTAGATCCTGTATATTATATCTTGTATATTACATCTTTATATATTAGATCCTGTATATTAGATCCTGTATATTACATCTTTATATATTAGATCCTGTACATTATATCCTGTATATTACATCTTTATATATTAGATCCTGTATATTATATCCTGTATATTACATCTTTATATATTAGATCCTGTACATTATATCCTGTATATTACATCTTTATATATTAGATCCTGTACATTATATCCTGTATATTACATCTTTATATATTAGATCCTGTATATTATATCCTGTATATTACATCTTTATATATTAGATCCTGTACATTATATCCTGTATATTACATCTTTATATATTAGATCCTGTACATTATATCCTGTATATTACATCTTTATATATTAGATCCTGTATATTATATCTTGTATATTACATCTTTATATATTAGATCCTGTATATTATATCCTGTATATTACATCTTTATATATTAGATCCTGTATATTATATCCTGTATATTACATCTTTATATATTAGATCCTGTACATTATATCCTGTATATTACATCTTTATATATTAGATCCTGTACATTATATCCTGTATATTACATCTTTATATATTAGATCCTGTATATTATATCCTGTATATTACATCTTTATATATTAGATCCTGTACATTATATCCTGTATATTACATCTTTATATATTAGATCCTGTACATTATATCCTGTATATTACATCTTTATATATTAGATCCTGTACATTATATCCTGTATATTACATCTTTATATATTAGATCCTGTACATTATATCCTGTATATTACATCTTTATATATTAGATCCTGTATATTATATCCTGTATATTACATCTTTATATATTAGATCCTGTACATTATATCCTGTATATTACATCTTTATATATTAGATCCTGTACATTATATCCTGTATATTACATCTTTATATATTAGATCCTGTACATTATATCCTGTATATTACATCTTTATATATTAGATCCTGTACATTATATCCTGTATATTACATCTTTATATATTAGATCCAGTATATTATATCCTGTATATTACATCTTTATATATTAGAACCTGTATATTATATCCTGTATATTACATCTTTATATATTAGATCCTGTACATTATATCCTGTATATTACATCTTTATATATTAGATCCTGTACATTATATCCTGTATATTACATCTTTATATATTAGATCCTGTATATTATATCCTGTATATTACATCTTTATATATTAGATCCTGTACATTATATCCTGTATATTACATCTTTATATATTAGATCCTGTACATTATATCCTGTATATTACATCTTTATATATTAGATCCTGTATATTATACATTTATATATTAGATCCTGTATATTATATCCTGTATATTACATCTTTATATATTAGATCCTGTATATTATATCCTGTATATTACATCTTTATATATTAGATCCTGTACATTATATCCTGTATATTACATCTTTATATATTAGATCCTGTATATTATATCCTGTATATTACATCTTTATATATTTATATATTAGATCCTGTATATTATATCCTGTATATTACATCTTTATATATTAGATCCTGTATATTATATCCTGTATATTACATCTTTATATATTAGATCCTGTACATTATATCCTGTATATTACATCTTTATATATTAGATCCTGTATATTATATCCTGTATATTACATCTTTATATATTTATATATTAGATCCTGTATATTATATCCTGTATATTACATCTTTATATATTAGATCCTGTATATTATATCCTGTATATTACATCTTTATATATTAGATCCTGTATATTATATCCTGTATATTAGATCCTGTACATTATATCCTGTATATTACATCTTTATAAATTAGATCCTGTATATTATACATTTATATATTGTATATTTTATATATTCTCCGTATCGGTTTTTTGTTATCTTCCGTCTATAGATTCACTAATAATTCTCGAAACATTTTGCGTTTCTTTGCGACATGTAAATCTCAGACAATATTATCTCTATTTTCTGTAATGAGTCCTAATTGCAAAACAACCTAAATGTCCTCATTAATTGGATCCGCTAATTAGATTGTGAATATTAATTAATGTGATTAGAGATGATGAGGAGCGGTCGGCGACTGCCGGGGGACGGGATCCTCAGAAAACCTACATAGTATATAGGTAATGGTCCGTGTCTGACACAGAGCGCCAAACCCTCTACCACACTGCAGTATATTACATGTAAGAATGATGACTGCCTGTCCTCACCACTAGGGGGCGCCGGCTGCAGACAGGTTGTACAGAATCTACCAAACTCCTAAGAGATGTGGCCGCGGTATAAGGAAAAGGTTCAGGTGAACAACCCCAGAATTAGCATGAAGAAATATACGCTCCGTATGGCAGTATGATGGGGACCCTGTGTATCGGTACTATTATATACTCTTGTATGGTGGTGTTATACAGGAGGTGTGTATTGGTACTATTATATACTCTAGTATGGCGGTGTTATACGGGAGGTGTATATTAGTACTATTATATACTCTTGTATGGTGGTGTTATACTGGAGCTGTGTATTGGTACTATTATATACTCTTGTATGGTGGTGTTATACGGGAAGTGTATATTGGTACTATTATATACTCTTGTATGGCAGTGTTATACAGGAGCTGTGTATTGGTACTATTATATACTCTTGTATGGCAGTGTTATACGGGAGGTGTATATTGATACTATTATATACTCTTGTATGGCTGTGTTATACAGGAGGTGTATATTGGTACTATTATGTACTCTTGTATGGTGGTGTTATACGGGAGAGGTGTATCGGTACTATTATATACTCTTGTATGGTGGTGTTATACAGGAGCTGTGTATTGGTACTATTATATACTCTTGTATGGCGGTGTTATACGGGAGGTGTATATCGGTACTATTATATACTCTTGTATGGCGGTGTTATACAGGAGCTGTGTATTGGTACTATTATATACTCTTGTATGGTGGTGTTATACAGGAGCTGTGTATTGGTACTATAATATACTATTGTATGGCGGTGTTATACGGGAGGTGTATATCGGTACTATTATATACTCTTGTATGGCGGTGTTATACAGGAGCTGTGTATTGGTACTATTATATGATCATGTATAGTGGTGTTATATGGGAGATGTGTATGGGTACTATTTTATGTTAGTGTATGGCGGTGATATACGAGAGCTGTGTATTGGTAATATTATATGATCAAATATGGTGGTGTTATACGGGAGCTGTGTCTCGGTTCTATTTTATGTTTGTATATGGCGGTATTATACAGGAGCTGTATATCAGTACTATTTTATGTTAGTATATAGCGGTGTTATATGGGAGCTGTGTATCAGTACTATTTTATGTTAGTATATAGCGGTGTTATGTGGGAGCTGTGTATCAGTGCTATTTTGTGTTAGTATATAGCGCTGTTATATAGGAGCTGTATATCAGTACTATTTTATGTTAGTATATAGCAGTGTTATACAAAAGCTGTATATCAGTACTATTTTATGTTAGTATATAGCGGTGTTATACGGGAGCTATATATCAGTACTATTCTATGTTAGTATATAGCGGTGTTATACAGGAGCTGTATATCAGTACTATTTTATGTTTGTATATAGCGGTGTTATACGGGAGCTGTATATCAGTACTATTTTATGTTAGTATATAGCAGTGTTA
>NW_026609932.1:0-22162 GCF_029499605.1 Hyla sarda | reverse complement strand
GTTTTTTTCGTGACCTATTGTACTTTACAATAGTGCTACATTTTTGTTGATAATACTGTGAAAAATTGAAAACAATTTTGTCCTTTTTGCAACTAAATCCTTTTTTCTCCTTTTTTTTTGTGGTGCCATGTTCTAACAGCCATACTTTTTTTTTTAGTTTCCACCCGACTGCATTGTGTGAGGGCTTATTTGATCATTATATTCCACTTTTTTGACCAAAAATTGGCAATTGCTTTTTTTTTTTTTTTTCAGTGTTCCCCGTGCAGGATAAAAAACATTATCCCATTCCAGTACAAGTAGTTATGACCGTGGTGATACATACCTATTAGGTATAATTTTGACATGGACATAGGTGTCAGCAGAGAGCACTGTGGTCAGACAGAAAAGAAATTCAAAAAGAAAAGAACTTCCTGTAGAGCATACAGCAGCTGAAGTAGTAATAGTAATGGCAGGATTAAGATTTTTTTTATAGAAGTAATTTACAAATCTGTTTGTATATTTGGTCCTGTTTCATTACAATAAATGACTGTTCTCAAATACGAATAAACTTTAATAATAAACAGCTTCCTTGCATTGAACAGTTTCTGTAACACTGAAAAGATGCAAAAGTGAACCCCCTTAAGGGTACTTTCCCACCTGGCGTATATGCAGCGCAAAATTTGCAGCAGCAGCGGGAAATACACTGCATATTCCTCGCTCTCTATACACAGGGCTTTCCTGCAGCAGCCCTATCTGTGTAGTGAGTTTTGGAAGCGGAGCCGCGCGTCACAGTCATGCCTACACCGGCCCCGCATCCAAAACTCACTACACGCATAGGGCTGCCGCCGGAAAGATCAGTGTGTATAGTGAGCAAGGAATATGCAGCGTATTTCCCGCTGCCGTAAATTTTGTGCAGTGTGAAATACGCTGAGTATACACCAGGTGGGAACGCAGCCTTAAAAAGCTGTTATTCCCCATATACCGTATGTCCTCATAGGGTGAGAAATTACTTGGATTTAGCAAAGGATTGTGGAAGTCTGCACTAAAAAAACATCTGCTATAAATCTTTTGTGGTGTGTGTTACTGCCTAAATGTATAGATCAGTGATTCCCAACCGCGGTGCCGCGGGATTTTGCTGTAATTTATTGAAATTTTATTTTTTTTATAGATTTTTTTTTTTTATAGATTTTTTTTTTTTAAATATCCTGCCCCAGCCTGCGCGCTTATGACTGGCGGCGCAGGGGGGGAAGGGAAGCCTGCGTGCGCACTGCGCACACAGTTTCCCCCTCCCCACTGCGTCCCCTGCATCCCCCTTCTACCTTGCGACGCAGTGAGACGAAAATGGGTCCCTGGGGCGGAACGATCATCACCTGCGCCGGACTCCCGTGCCTGCTGTGGACCTGCAAGCTGCGCGGACAGCTTGCTTAAGGTACTGTACCCTTTCCAACCCTCTGTTACCCCTTCTCAACCTTGTCCAACCCCCCAACGCCAGCACCCGGGTCACCCATGTCCGCGCCCCGTCACCCAGTCCGCCCCCCCTGTCACCCATGTCCACCCCCCCTGTCACCCATGTCCACCAACCCTGTCCACCCCCTCCTGTCACCCATGTTCACACGGCTGTCCGGGCTTGCTGGGAGTTGTAGTTTTGAAACATCTGGAGGTCCACAGGTTGAAGACCACTGCGGCCTTCGACATCATCCAGCCCCCCCCCTTTAGTTTTGTACTCACCTCCGCTCGGCGGGACGTTAGGGTGAGCTGGTCCGGGCCATCTGTGCTGCAGGACCGTCCGGTGGGAGGGATAGTCGTTCCGGGCTGTCCATCTTCACCGGGGGGGGCCTCTTTTCCGCGCTTCGGGCCCGGCCCTGGAATAGTCACGTTGCCTTGACGACAACGCACAGAGGACATTCATGAGTAACGTTCCTGTGCGTCGTCGTCAAGGCAACGTCTCTATTTTGGGCCCGAAGCGCGGAGAAGAGGCCCCCCCGGTGAAGATGGACAGCCCGGAACGACTATCCCTCCCACCGGACGGTCCTGCAGCACAGATGGCCCGGACCAGCGCACCCTAGCCCGGACCAGCGCACAGAACTAAAGGGGGAGGGGGGGGGGGGGCGGGGCTGGATGATGTCGAAGGCCGCAGTGGTCTTCAACCTGAGGACCTCCGGATGTTTCAAAACCGCCGATGGCTGCCCGGGATTGCTGGGAGTTGTAGTTTTGAAACATCTGGAGGTCCGCAGGTTGAATACCACTGTATCAGACATTGACAAGCGGTGATGATGAAGGGGTGGGGGGGGGGGGGCTGATGACATGTGGTGATGATGAAGGGGGGGGGTGTGATGATGACAAGGGGATGATGAAGGGGGAGTGTGGGATGATGACAGGGGGGATGATGAAGGAGGGGTGTGGGATGATGACTGGGGGGGATGATGAAGGGGGGGTGTGGGATGATGAAGGGGGGGATGATGAAGGGGGGGGTGTGGGATGATGACAAGGGGATGATGAAGGGGGGGTGTGGGATGATAAGGGGATGATGACTGGCGGTGATGATGAAGGGGCGGGGGTGGGTTGATGACAGTCAGTGATGATGAAGGAGGGGATGATGACAGGCGGTGAGGATGATGAGGCTGTTAATGACCGGGTCTGGATGATGACAGGGGGGGATGATGTATTTCCCACCCTAGGCTTATAGTAGAGTCAATAACTTTTCCTGGGTTTTTGGGGTGAAATTAGGGGCCTTGGCTTATATTCGGGTCAGCTTATACTCGAGTATATATACGGTATGTCCTCATAGGGTGAGAAATTACTTGGATTTCGCAAAGGATTATGGAAGGCTGCACTAAAAAAGCATCTGCTATAAATCTTTTGTGGTGTTACTGCCTAAATGTATAGATCAGTGATTCCCAACCGCGGTGCAGCGGCACACGTGTGTGCCGTTCGCCACTGGCCGTGGTGCCGCGGGATTTTGCTGTGATTTTTTTTTTTAAATATCCTGCCCTGGCCTGCGCGCTTATGACTGGCGGCACAGGGGGGAAGGGAAGCCTGCGTGCGCACTGCGCACACAGCGTCCCCCTCCCCCTTCTACCTTGCGACGCAGTGAGCCGAAAATGGGTTCCTGGGGCGAAACGAACTTCACCTGTGCCGGACTCCCAAGCCTGCTGTGGACCTGCAAGCTGCGCGGACCGGCTTGCTTAAGGTACTGTACCCTTTCCACCCCTCTGTTACCCCTTCTCAACCCCCCCCCCCCCATCACCCGGGTCCACCCTATACCCCCCCCCCGTCATTCATGTCCGCCCCCCTTGTCACCCATGTCCACCCCCCCGTCCACCCTCCTGTCACCCATGTTCACACCCCTGTCATCCCTTTCACTCCCGTGCACCCTCCTGTCACCCATGTTCACCACTTCCCATCATCTATATCCACCCCCCCTGTCCACCCTCCTGTCACCCCTGTTCACACCCATATTCACCCTCCTGTCATCCCTTTCACTCCCGTCAACCCCCCCTGTCACCCATGTTCACCCTCCTGTCATCCCTTTCACCCGTGTCCTCGCTCCTGTCACCCATGTTCACCCTTCTGTCATCCCTTTCACTCCCGTCCACCCTCCTGTCACCCAAGTTCACCCTCATCCACCCTCCTGTCATCCCTTTCACTCCCGTCCACCCTCCTGTCACCCATGTTCACCACCCCCGTCCACCCCCCCCCCTGTCCACCCTCCTTTCACCCATGTTCACCCTCCTGTCATCCCTTTCACTCCCGTCCACCCCCTCCTGTCACCCCTGTCCACCCTCCTGTCACCCATGTCACCCTCATCCACCCTCCTGTCACCCATGTCCACCACCCCCGTCACCCCTGTCCACCCTCCTGTCACCCATGTTCACACCCCTGTCCACCCTCCTGTCACCCCTTTCACTCCCCTGTCCACCCTCCTGTCACCCATGTTCACCACTTCCCATCATCCATATCCACCCCCCCTGTCCACCCTCCTGTCACCCCTTTTCACACCCATGTTCATCCTCCTGTCATCCCTTTCACTCCCGTCAACCCCCCCTGTCACCCATGTTCAGCCTCCTGTCATCCCTTTCACCCATGTTCACCCCCTCCTGTCACCCATGTTCACCCTTCTGTCATCCCTTTCACTCCCGTCCACCCTCCTGTCACCCATGTTCACCCTCATCCACCCTCCTGTCACCCATGTTCACCCTCCTGTCATCCCTTTCACTCCCGTCCACCCTCCTGTCACCCATGTTCACAACCCCCGTCCACCCCCCCCCCTGTTCACCCTCCTTTCACCCATGTTCACCACCCCCGTCACCCCTGTCAACCCTCCTGTCACCCATGTTCACACCCCTGTCAACCCTCCTGTCACCCCTGTTAACACCCGTCCACCCTCCTGTCATCCCTTTCACTCCCGTCCACCCGCCTGTCATCCCTTTCACTCCCGTCCACCCTCCTGTCGCCCATGTCCACCACCCCCCGTCATCCATATCCACCCCCCATCCACCCTCCTGTCACCCCTGTTCACCCTCCTGTCATCCCCTTCACTCCCGTCCACCCCCTCCTGTCACCCATGTTCACCCTCCTGTCATCCCTGTCACCCATGTTCACCCCCTCCTGTCAATCCATGTTCACCCTCCTGTCATCCCTTTCACTCCCATCCACCCTCCTGTCACCCCTTTCACTCCCGTGCACCCTCCTGTCACCCATGTTCACCACCCCCGTCATCCATATCCCCCCCGTCCACCCTCCTGTCACCCCTGTCCACCCTCATGTCATCCCTTTCACTCCCGTCCACCCTCCTGTCACCCATGTTCACCCTCCTGTCATCCCTTTCACTCCCGTCCACCCTCCTGTCACCCATGTTCACCCTCCTGTCATCCCTTTCACTCCCGTCCACCCTCCTGTCACCCATGTTCACCCTCCTGTCATCCCTTTCACTCCCGTCCACCCTCCTGTCACCCATGTTCACCCTCCTGTCATCCCTTTCACTCCCGTCCACCCTTCTGTCACCCATGTTCACCCTCCTGTTATCCCTTCCACTCCTGTCCACCCTTCTGTCACCCATGTTCACCACCCCCGTCACCCCTGTCCACCCTCATCCACCCTCCTGTCACCCATGTCCACCCCTCCTGTCATCCCTTTCACTCCCGTCCACCCTCCTGTCATCCCTTTCACTCCCCTCCACCCTCCTGTCAACCCTGTTCACCCCTCTGTCACCCCGATCCACCCCCCCCCCCCTGTCCACCCTCCTGTCACCCATGTTCACCCTCATCCACCCCCGTCACCCCTGTCCACCCTCCTGTCACCCCTGTTCACACCCATGTTCACCCTCCTGTCATCCCTTTCACTCCCATGTTCACCCTCCTGTCATCCCTTTCACTCCCATCCACCCTCCTGTTACCCATGTTTACACCCCTGTCCACGCTCCTGTCACCCATGTTCACCCTCCTGTCATCCCTTTCACTCCCGTCCACCCCTCCTGTCATCCCTTTTACCCCCTTTCCCCCCCCCGTCACCCCCGTCCACCCTCCTGTCATCCCTCTGTCACCCATGCTCACCCTCCTGTCGACCCATGTACACTCCTCTACACCCGTCACCCATATCCACCCTCCTGTCACCCATGTTCACCCTCCTGTAGTCCCTTTCACTCCCGTCCACCCCCTCCAGTCACCATGTTCACCCCTCCAGTCACCATGTTCACCCCTCCTGTCATCCCTTTCACTCCCCCCGTCACCCATGTCCACTCCTCTACACCCCTGTCACCCATGTACGCTCCTCTACACCCGTCACCCATGTACGCTCCTCTACATCCCTGTCCCCCATGTATGCTCCTCTATACACCTCTGTCCACTCCTCTACACCCGTCACCCATGTAAGCTCCTCTACATCCGTCACCCATGTATGCTCCTCTGCACCCCTGTCACCCATGTACACTCCTCTGTCCACTGCTCTACACCCCTGTCACCCATGTACACTCCTCTACACCCCTGTCCCCTCCTCTACACCCGTCACCCATGTACGCTCCTCTACACCCCTCTATCCACTCTACACCCATGTCTGCTTCTCTACACCCGTCACCCATGTACGCTCCTCTACACCCCTCTGTCCGCTCCTCTACACCCGTCACCTCCTCTACACCCCTCTGTCCACTCTACACCCATCACCCATGTCTGCTTCTCTACACCCCCCTACACCCGTCACCCATGTACGCTCCTCTACACCCCTGTCAATCATGTCTGCTTTTCTACACCCGTCATCCATGTACGCTCCTCTACACCCCTGTCACCCATGTCTGCTTCTCTACACCCGTCACCCATGTACCCTCCTCTACACCCCTTTGTCACCCATATACGCTCCTCTACAACCCTCTGTCCACTCCTCTACACCCCTGTCACCCATGTACGCTCCTCTACACCCCTGTCACCTCTGTCCACTCCTCTACACCCGTCACCCATGTACGCTTCTCTACACCCCTTCCACCCATGTACACTCCTCTACACCCCTCTAAACCCCTCTGTCACCCATGTACACTCTTCTACAGCCCCTCTGTCACCCATGTAAAAAAAAAAGTTCGGCGCCTAATAGATTTGTTTTGCAGGTTTCACGGTGAAGAATTGTGTGTGGAAGAAATCGTGATGATGGCCCAGACCAGATGGAGAAGAGAAGGCAACATTGCAAATTAGAGAAGACGTCATTGGTGAGTTGCTGTATAAAGCAGCACTTTAAACTACATACCCACTGATAAATAGATATAGTGCATTGCATTTTTTACCATTTTCCCTTTTTTTTTTTTTTTTTTGGCTCGTCAGCCTCGGTAGCGGTGCCCCGCGGAATTTTTTTTTTTTTCGAGGTGTGCCCCGACCTTGAAAAAGGTTGGGAAACACTGGCATAGATGAATTCATGTCTATATGCGAAGCTTTGCCACAATATCATTTTCAAATGTGTAAAGTATCAATGCATAAAACACTTGGGAGGCATGGAGGATCTCTATGGTCCGACATATAACTACAATCCTAACTGTACAAAAAATATAATAATCCTTTATACTGTGTGCAGTGAAAGGGCTAGTGTTGCTGGTTGTCAGATTCAACAACATTATAAAATCCATCTGAAATATAATATATATATATATATATATATATATATATATATATATATATATATATATGTGTATATATATATATATCTATATCTATCTATATCTATGAAACCTAGCTAAGGGGATGACATTTCAGCTAACTTCTGCTATGGTGAGCTCTTTGTAAAAGAGAGAGAATTGCATTATGGTATATAACGGACGAGGTGGGTACCACTCAGCAGGAGATCAGCTCAGTCGGCCCCTGGGGACCCCCGCAATATAGCACGCAGCACCCACCTGTTACTCCTCCGGAAGCGCTGGAGGGTATGGCTCCTGACCACGGGGACGGAAGATCGTGATGTCACGACTCCGCCCCCCGTGTGACGTCACGGCCCGCAATGCAAGTCTATGGGAGGGGGAGTGACAGCCGTCACACCCCCTCCCATAGACTTACATTGAGGAGGTGGGGCGTGACGTCAGACGGGGCGGAGTCGTGACGTCACAATCTTTGGATAGGGGATAAGATGTCTAGGGGTGGAGTACCCCTTTAAGGCGCTCATTTGGTTATGTTAGTAAAGCTTCTATTTGAGCCAGCAAGTAGCAAAGAAGAACTGTATCAAGTTGGCCATATAAGTAGCATTAAATAATTGAAGTGCACATGGGAAATTAGGAACTTTAGCAGACAAACTTGCAATCACAATATGCGTCATTTTCTAGTTTTAAGTGCGTTATATTTGTTAAAAAATAACACCCCCCACTAAACCCAGTCTACGTTATACAACACTTTTCAGAATTGCAAGAGGTAGGATAAATTGCTTATTTTTGCATAGACATGTGTATCATAATATGCTACTTATTTATCTAGTTTTTAACACTTTTAGACTACGTTCATATGGAGGAATTCTGCATCGACAGTCCGCGGAGTCATTTTGATTTCAAAGGGATTCTGCTGCACTGTGCACACAGTGGAATTTCCGTGCCAGATGTTTCTGCCGCCGAAATCCCGATTTCGGCATCCACAGAAACAATAGCCTTTCTTTCTGCAGATTCTGAGACTGTGCATTTCCGTGCAGTCCTAGCACCTACTAGATCATTCAAAAGTGCAGAATGTTTTCGCTAATTTTGCTATCCATTGACTTTAATAGATATAGGTTAATACAAAACTGCAAAAATGCAGCAAGATACGGCATGTGTGACCCTACCTTAAGGAGTATCCCCCCCCCCAAAAAAATATATATCACAAAATACCTTCTGTTATTCACTTGGTTGGTCATTCTGTGCTCTGAAGGGGGCGTGCCCTCATTCTATATGACTTATCTTCCTGCCTGAGTCTGCTGTGCTGTGTCTCCTCATCCAATCACTGCAGGCTGCTCTGTAACCCCCTCCTCTCTGTTTTCAGACAGGAGTCTGACAGAACAGGAGTGGGCACATCATTTGAGTGGGGTTTGTTTGTAGCACTAAAACATAAGTCTCTTGACCAAGCAGAAACTAGATTAATCTCATTGAAAGTACTATACCTGGTCAAGAATTAACCTGTAAAAAGTGAAGAGACAAGCTTGCACTAAGGTCATTTTTCAGGTTTCTGATTCAATATTTACTTCTCTGAAATGTACCCAAAAAATGCTAAAACTGCTGATAGGTTGCTCTTGGACTGTCCAGCACAACAGTGACCCTAGGCACAAGGCTATGTTGACTTTTCAGTGGTTATAGCAGAAAAAAAATGAAGGTTCTGGTGTGTCCATCACAGGCTCCTGACCTAAATATCATCAAACCACTCTTGGGACATCTCAAACGAGGACCAAAATCCTTGCACGACCTGGTTGATTTTGGCAAGATGAATAGGCAAGTATTCCACCTGCAACACTTCAGGGCCTCAGACAACAATTCCATAGTATTAAGAATTAAAGGGATACTCTGTCCCTAAACAGGTTATCCCCTATTCAAAAGGAAAGATAAGATGTCTGATCGCGGGAGTCCCACCGCTGGCTATCTTGGCTGCGGCACCCCAGACATTAGGTGCATGGAGCGAACTTCACTCCGTGCTGGTGTGAGGTGTTTTTTTGCGCCCCCGTAGATCCATGCGTCCGCTCCTCCCCCAGCTCTCCGAACATTTCCGAAGCTAGAGCTGGGGCAAGGGGAGGAAGGAGGTACACGCCCCCTCCCTGAGCTCAGCTGGACGCAGATCTCCACGGCACGCCCCCTCCCTGAGGACATAGATCTCCACTGCAGGTCCCTCCCTCATCTCCCCGAGCTGAGGACGTAAATCTCCACGGCAAGTCCCCTCCCTGAGGACGTAGAGCAGTGCTCCCAATGAGCTCTATGTGTAAAGGGGGACATACTGCACGGGCTCTGTAGCCTGTACAGTATGTCCCCTTTAGCCCGTGCAGTATGTCCCCCTTTACACAGAGGTCAGTGGGAGCACTGCTCTATGTCCTCAGCTCGGGGAGATGAGGGAGGGACCTGCTGTGGAGATCTATGTCCTCAGGGAGGGGGCGTGCCATAGAGATCTGCGTCCAGCCGAGCTCAGGGAGGGGAGATGAAGGAGGGGGCGTGAACCTCCTCCCTCCCCTTGCTCTGCCCTCCCCCAGTTCTAGCTTTGGAAATGTTTGGAGAGCTGGGGGAGGAGCGGACGCATGGATCTACGGGGGCGCAGAAAAACACCTCACACCGGCTGTGCCCCCTCCCATAGACTTGCATTGAGGGGGTGTGGCCATGACGTCACGAGCTTCCGGTGCTGCACACGACGCTCTAAACAACGGGTGCCGCAGAGAGATCGCAGGGGTCCCCAGCGGCGAGACCCCCGCGATCAGACATCTTATCCCTATCCTTTGGATAGGGGATAAGATGTCTAGGGGCGGAGTACCCCTTTAAACATTTATTTTGCTGCCAATGTTTTGTTTTATGATTGTGCCATTCTGTTATGTCCGGCAGCTGAATATGAATCCCACAGGACAGTGTTTTCCAAACAGTGCGCCTCCAGCTGTTGCAAACCTACAACTCCCAGCATGCTGAAAGTTGTAGTTTTGCAACAGCTGAAGACACACTGACTGGAAAACACTGTCTTAAGAACTAAAAGAAAAAAAGCATACAACAGCAAAAGAGAATTCATCTGGCACTGCGACGTTTAAATAACACAGCTAATCTATACAAGCAGAGCGATAATAAAAATGTATCCATATTGTGCTCATGTGAAACCAGCCATAGTATCTTTATGATGTATTAAGGGAACACTCCTGACGAAAACAAATATACTGTGCTACACCTATTGAAAAAGGTTATGCTTGGCTTCCAGCATGGAGCCCTGTACATCAACCAGTTAATGCAAGATGGAGTAGGTGTGCGTGCTGCTGGCACTTGGCCCTTTGAAAAGTTTCTTAGTAGCTCATCTGATGGCGCAGATGATGGCATTTTCTGCCTGTGACTGCAGCGCCATAACTGGTACAGAGCCAATAGTTTATGCAGATACACAGTATATATAAATATGTACATCCTCTGTAGACAAATCATATTAAGTACGGATGAACAAGCCAAGGATAGAAAACAAAATATTTATTTTTAACAAATAATTTACAAAACTTTTTGTGGAAAATGTAAAGTCTTCTTGTGATGTTTATTGGTCACTGTACTGTCAGTGCAGAAGAGGTGACGTCATACATATTCGCCACAGTCTGAGATTATTATTTTCTGTTTTGGTTTTCCATCCTTGTTCCCTTGAGCCTTTTTAGTAAAAATAAAGAATATATACACAGTATATGTAATATAATCCACCATAACAGACAATGTAAACTAGAAATTTTTGTTAGTACTTTTATAGTAAACAAGAATAAAATTGGTTTCTGGTTGAGTGGAGCAAGAGGAATAAGTTCTGCTTGGATCTTGATGTATCGGTACGAATATTCTATGTGAAGACTCCGCTTACTCTGGACTGGTTTTTGCTATTTGAAAAAGAGGACTTCATTCCATATAAATTAAAAAGCTTTGTTGAGCAAAATATATTAATACTGACCTCCATCTGACGTACAACATCTATTCCCTCCATCACCTCTCCGAACACAACATGTTTCCCATCAAGCCAGTCTGTTTTGTCACATGTGATGAAGAACTGTGATCCATTTGTATTTTGACCAGAATTTGCCATAGATAATAAACCTGAAAAAATACTGACAGTTATGGCTGACAACTAAACATTTAAATCCGAACCTTCTACAACCTTAACAGGATAGAAACTATACTCAATATACAGTCCTAAAAGATTTCAACTTTAACCTTAAACCTACTTGGCTATCTTTTGCCACTTCGATAGCAAGTGAATGGAGCAGCAGTCTAGCATGTGCACTCTCTCTGAAGACAAGGACAACCTTCTTTATCATTAACAATGGAGTTCCAGAGGTCCGACCTCTACTGATCAGAGAATATTCACCTATCCTATAGATAGAGATAATCTATTTAAAGGGGTACTCTGGCGGAAAACTTTTTTTTTTAATCAGCTGGTGCCAGAAAGTTTAACGGATTTGTAAATTACTGCTATTAAAAAATCTTAATCCTTCCAGTACTTATGCTGCTATGGACAGAAATGTCAGCAGAGAGCACTTCCTCTGTAGTATTCAGCAGCTGATATGTTTGCTATGGGGGATTTTCTCCTACTCTGGACAGTTCTTAAAATAGACAGATGTCAGCAGAGAGCACTGTGCTCGTGATGTCAGCAAAGAGCACTGTGCTCCAAAAAGAAAAGAATTTCCTCTGTAGTATTAGTATTCAGCAGCTAATAAGTACTGGAAGGATTAAAAATGTTTAATAGAAGTAATTTACAAATCTGTTTAACTTTCTGGCACATGTTGATTAAAAAAAACTAAAAAAGTTTTCCACCAGAGTACCCCTTAAGGACTCAGACAATTTAATTTTTACGTTTTCATTTTTTCCTCCTCGCCTTCTAAAAATCATAACTCTTTTATATTTTCATCCACAGACTAGTATGAGGGCTTGTTTTTTGCGCGACCAGTTGTCCTTTGTAATGACATAACTCATTATATCATAAAATGTATGGCGCAACCAAAAAACACTTTTTGTGGGGAAATTAAAACGAAAAACGCAATTTTGCTAATTTTGGAAGGTTTTGTTTTCACGCCGTACAATTTACAGTAAAAATGACGTGTGTTCTTTATTCTGAGGGTCAATACGATTAAAATGATACCCATTATTACATACTTTTCTATTATTGTTGCGCTTAAAAAAAAATCACAAACTTTTTAACCAAATTAGTACGTTTATTATCCCTTTATTTTGATGACCTCTAACTTTTTTATTTTTCCGTATAAGCGGCGGTATGGGGGCTCATTTTTTGCGCCATGATCTGTACTTTTTTTTGATACCACATTTGCATATAAAAAACTTTTAATAAATTTTTTATAATTATTTTTAAAATAAAATGTATTAAAAAAAGTAGCAATTTTGGACTTTTTTTTTCGTTCACCGTACGGGATCATTAACATTTTATTTTAATAGTTCGGACATTTACGCACGCGGCGATACCAAATATGTCTATAAAATTTATTTTTTATGCTTTTTGGGGGTAAAATAGGAAAAAACGGACGTTTTACTTTTTTATTGGGGGAGGGGATTTTTCACTTTTTTTTACTTTTACATTTTTTTTTTTACACTTGAATAGTCCCCATAGGGGACTATTCATAGCAATACCATGATTGCTAATACTGATCTGTTCTATGTATAGGACATAGAACAGATCAGTGTTTTCGGTGATCTTCTGCTCTGGTCTGCTCGATCTCAGACCAGAGCAGGAGACCCCGGAAGGAGGAAGGTGAGGGGACCTCCGTGCGGCGTTCTGAATGATCGGATCCCCGCAGCAGCGCTGCGGGCGATCCGATCATTCATTCAAATCGTGCACTGCCGCAGATGCCGGGATCTGTATTGATCCCGGCACCTGAGGGGTTAATGGCGGACGCCCGCGAGATCGCGGGCGTCGGCCATTGCCGGCGGGTCCCTGGCTGCGATCAGCAGCCGGGATCAGCCACGCATGACACGGGCATCGCTCCGATGCCCGCGGTTATGCACAGGACGTAAATGTACGTCCTGGTGCGTTCAGTACCACCGCACCAGGACGTACATTTACGTCCTGCGTCCTTAAGGGGTTAAGGACCCAGCCCATTTTCACCTTAAAGAAGAAATCCCATGCCCAAATAAAAAAAAAAATATAGCACATATTAAAGTACATGTTCTGACCTTCATGATGACCTGGTCCCCGTCCAAATTGCCCGTTCCGTTCGCCCGCAATCGCCGCTGAAATCCCGTAACTTCCGGGTTCATGTATCTCCCTTATTTCTGGTCTGCACTTCAGGTCCCACAGTGCCTTGCGTGTCTAGCACGGCACCAGCCCAGCCTCCACTGCCTCACTTCTTCACCCCCATTACACCCACACATTCCTCTCCCCCCCCCTCCCCCCCCCATTCTGCTACGCCCCCAGTTTCCCCTGGCAGCCTGTCTCATCCAATCACTGCTAACCAGGATTCCCCCAGCAGTTGCAAAACTACAACTCCCAGCATGCCCGGACAGCTGAAGGCACCCTGGTTTGCAAAAACTGGTTCTTGGAGCAGGGGAGAGTGCCTGCCTCTGCACACACGATTTACTACTTTCACTTCTATAAGCAGGGTAGAACAGCGATCTCATGACCTCTCCTGACCTGTAGCACTATATTGCAGCTTCAGCGCTGATCAAAGTGGGGACACATACTTCTATAGCCCAGACGCAGGGGAGCGGGCTCCTGGGCTATAGAAGTCCGTATTCTTGTTCAGATCAGCGCTGAGTCCTCGGTGATATAGTGCTGCCGGGAGGACACAGAGATAAACTGGACAGATGTAGGGGAGAGTGCAGGGGGACAAATACAGGAGACAAATGAGGGTGATTACAGTTTTTTTGGACTGAGGCAGGGGAGAACACTGTCAGGTCACGCTCTCCCCTGCCATGGGAGAAGAATGAATGTGAGAGTGTGCGCAGGGGCTGCTCTAATTGGCTGAAGCAGCTATTGCATATTCAAAGCTGCTCAGCCAACCACGTAGGAGGGGAGGGGGGTAAATGAATATTTATCAGATGGGGCGGGCAGAGGCCATGCACGGGGCGGGCAGCTGAAACTGAAGGCTGCGTGGGGTATTGTGGGAATGTGTTACGTCACGGCCCCAGTATAACAGAGGTGGATGGGGGGGATCGCAAGTCACCAGAAACCTGAACTGCTGACCTTCCTGTCTGACAAAAGAATCAGTGAAAACATACTTTCCATTCAGGATGGGTGATGTAAGTGATTTACAAAGTTATATAACTTTAATTTCTGCACCTAAACCTGTCCATTTTTTTCTCCATGAGACATCTCCTTTAAGGGCCAGAGCGTTTTTTGCACATCTGACCAGTCACTTTAAGCATTAATAACTCTGGGAAGATTTTACTTTTCATTCTGATTCAGGGATAGCGGTAAATTTCCGTTCAGTTTTGAAGTGGATTTGAAGGGCTTTCATATTAAAAATACCCCATAAATGATCCCATTATAAAAAGAGCACCCCTCAAAGTATACAAAATTACATTCAGAAAGTTTGTTAACCCTTAAGGCGCTTCACAGAAATAGCAGCAAAGTGAAGGAGAAAATTCTAAATCTTCATTTGTTTTCACTCGCATGTTCCTGTAGACCCAGTTTTTGAATTTTTACAAGGGGTAATAGGAGAAAAAGCCCCCCAAAATTTGTAACCCAATTTCTCTCGAGTAAGGAAATACCTCATATGTGGATGTAAAGTGTGCGGCGGGTGCACTAGAGGGCTCAGAAGGGAAAGAGCAACAATGGGATTTGGAGAGTGAGTTTTTCTGAAATGTTTTTTGGGGGGCATGTCACATTTAGGAAGCCCCTATGCTGCCAGAACAGCAAAAAAAAAAAAAAAAAATTATAAAAAAAAAAAAAAAAAAACCACATGGCATACTATTTTGGAAACTACACCCCTCAAGGCACGTAACAAGGGGTACGGTGAGCCTTAACACACTACAGGTGTTTGAAAACTTTTTGTTAAAGTCAAATGTGTAAATGAAAATAGAAATTTTTTCCCCAAATTTTACATTTTTACAAGCGGTAATAGGAGAAAATGCCCCCCCCCAAAACCCCATTTCTTATGAGTATGGAAATTCCCCATGTGTGGACGTCAAGGTCCTCTGCTGGCGAACTACAATGCTCAGAAGAGGAGGAGTGCCATTGAGCTTTTGGAGAGAGAATTTGCTTGGAATAGAAGTCAGGGGTCATGTGTATTTACAAAGCCCACATAGTGCCAGCACAGTGGACCCCCCCATGTGACCCCATTTTGGAAACTACACCCCTCACAGAATGTAATAAGGGGTGCAGTGAGCATTTACACCCCCACTGGCTTTTGATAGATCTTTGGAACAGTGGGCTGTGCAAATGAAAAATTAAATTTTTCATTTTCACGGACCACTGTTCCAAAAATCTGTCAGACACCTGTGGGGCGTAAATGCTCACTGCACCCCTTATTACGCGAGGGGTGTAGTTTCCAAAATGAGGTCACATGTGGGCCCACATGTTCTGGCACTATGGGGGATTTGTAAACACACGTTGCCTTCAATTCCAGAAAAATTCTTGTAGTTTGCCCGCAGAGCACTTTACGTCCACACATGGGGTATGTTGTTACTCAAAAGAAATGTGATTACAAATTTGGGGGGCTTTTTTCCTATTTTCCCTTGTGAAAATGAAAAATTTTGGGTAACACCAGCATTTTCGTGGAAACAATTTTTCTTCATTTTTCCATACAACTTTAACGAAAATTCGGTAAACACCTGTGGGGTGTTAAGGCTCACTATACCCCTTGTTACATTCCGTGAGGGGTGTAGTTTCCAAAATGGTGTCACATGTGGGTATTTATTGTTTTGTGTTTATGTCAGAACCGCTGTAAAATCAGCCACCCCTGTGTAAATCACCAATTTAGGCCTCAAATGTACATAGTACGCACTCACTCCTGAGCCCTGTTGTGCGCAGAGCATTTTACGCCCACATATGGGGTATTTCCGTACTCAGGAGAAATTGTGTTACAAATTTTGGGGGTCTTTTTTTCCTTTTACCTCTTGTGAAAATAAAATGTATGGGGCAACACGAGCATGTTAGTGTCAAAAAATAAAAAAAATTTACACTAACAGGCTGGTGTAGACCCCAACTTTTGACTTCCTTTTCATGAGGGGTAAAAGGAGAAATAGCCCCCCAAAATTTGTAGTGCAATTGCTCCCGAGTACAGAAATACCCCATATGTGGCCCTAAACTGTTTTCTTGAAATACCACAGGGCTCCGAAGTGAAAGAGTGCCATGCACATTTGAGGACTAAATTAGGGATTGCATAGGGGTGGACATAGGGGTATTCTACGCCAGCGATTCCCAAACAGGGTGCCTCCAGCTGTTGCTAAACTCCCAGCAAGCCTGGACAGTCAGCGGCTGTCTGGAAATGCTGAGAGTTGTGTTTTGCAACAGCTGGAGGCTCCGTTTTGGAAACCCTGCTGTACGATACGTTTTCATTTTTATTTGGGGGGGGGGGGGGGTGAAGTGTAAGGGGGTGTATACGTAATGTTTTACCCTTTAATATGTGTTAATGTAGTGTTTTTAGGGTACATTCGCACTGGCGGGGGTATACAGTGAGTTTCCCGCTAGTAGTTTTCTCTGCCGCAGCTCAAACATGAAGCAGGAACCCGCCACTATAAACCCGTCAGTGTGAATGTACCCTGCACATTCACATGGGGGGGGGGAAACCTCCAGCTGTTTCAAAACTACAACTCCCAGCATGCACTGACAGGCCGTGAATGCTGGGAGTTGTACTTTTTCAACAGCTGGAGGCACACTGGTTGGAAAACCTTCAGTTAGGTTCTGTTACCTAACTCAGTATTTTCCAACCAGTGTGCCTCCAGCTATTGCAAAACTAAAATTCCCAGCATGTACTGATCGCCGAAGGGCACACTGGGAGATATACAACAGCTGGAGGTACGCAACTACAACTCCCAGCATGCCGAGACAGCTGCACAGTGATGTTGAAACTGTAGCCCTCCAGCTGTTGCAAAACTGCAAATCTCAGCATGCCCAAACGGCTGTCTGGCATGCTGGGAGTTGTAGTTTTGCAACATCTGGAGGGCTACAGTTTAGAGACCACTGTATAGTGGTATAAAAACTGTAGCCCTCCAGATGTTGCTAGGCAACTACTCACCGGCTTCAGTAGGATCGCAGGTAAATGAACCTCCGGCGCTGGTCACCACCGAACTTAAACCCCCCCGATCTGCTATTGGTCGTCACTTCTGAATGACCAATAGCAGGGATAGGAGGGGCCCCAATCGCGGGTGTGAATTCACCGGCAATTTGCAGTGATTGCCGACATATGGGGGGGGGGGGGTCTCAGGACCCCCCTGGGCATTGGCACAGGATGCCTGCTGATAGATAACAGCAGTCAACCTGGTCCAGACCGAAATTCCCATGGGCATACAGGTACGCCGTGTTCTTAAGTACCAGGACGTCAGGGCCCTATGTACGCCCTATGTCCTTAAGGGGTTAAGCTTATTTCTTATAAATACAACTACTGCTTTAAAAATGCAGTGTATGTAAAAACATTTTGAAGGGAAAATTCCAGGCACATCTTACTGCTTACATCTACTTTTGTCTATGGGAACCCACCTGGACCTGTGTGCTTCAGAATGAAGTTCTCATCATCAAACTTCCGTCCATAGATGGATTTTCCTCCTGTGCCATTGTGATTGGTGAAGTCCCCTCCCTGACACATGAACTGTGGAATTATTCTATGGAAGCTGCTTCCCTTGAAGCCAAAGCCCTTTTCATGTGTGCAGAGGCAACGGAAGTTTTCTGCATTAGGAAGAAAGATACATAAAACACAGTCCGGTGTCAATTACAAAATATAAACACTCACTAAAATTAAATAGTCGTACAATGATTTCCTATCTTGTATAATAGATTTGAAGATAAGTAGAATAAACCTAAATTAAAATTGGTTTCTAGTTTAAAGAGAAATGAGGCCTAGCCCTAATACTGCCAAGAACATACATCTTGACGCCAATTGAGTATAAGAACTAGTGCTTAGATCTTTTACCATATTAAAAGGTGTTTTCCAAAATTCTCCACCGATGGCCAATTCTCAGGATAGGCCATAAATACCTGATTGGCGGGAATCCGACACCCATCATCCCCCTTTGATTAGTTGTCTGCCAGAGCTGCAGTGCTCATATGAACAGTAAACAGAGCTGTGAGCTCCATACATTGTGTAGAGGCAAAGCTGGGTTAAATGAAAACAAAAGTATACCAAGCTGAAAATAAGTGCAGTAAAAAAAATTATAATAATTAAAATATTTCTTTGTTCTGTATGGCTGCATTCACATCACGATTTATAGATTCGGCAGGAGAATTTAAACACTGGCTGCTGCCATATCCCTGCTGGACCCAATTCATTTCAATGTGCTGGACAGAGTCAGCTAGTGACTCCGGACGGCTCATTTTTTGACCGTATTAGTTTTTCTTCCCAGACTGAAACCACAGCAGACCACAGGTTTTAGTCTGGCAACAAAAGTTAATTTGGTCCAAAAATGAGTCAACTGGAGTCACTGGCACTGCCTGGCTCTTTGAAATTAATGAATCACGAAGAATGATCACAGCCTGGCACTTTCATTTCCCCCACCTCGTCAGTTTAGTCTCTAGTGACCACCATTAAGTCGACAGGGTGATGGTGCAGTGCCTTGTACCATCACTATTAAAACTAAGGCGACAGGAAGAATGGGCAGCAGTAAGCACTAAGAAGGCTGCAGCACTCACACATGTACCACAGCTCCTTTAAAACAGGCACAGGGATGTGGAATTCCTATCACCCGACGCCCGGGACAAGCAGTTCCGGGCGCCGGGCAGGTGAATTTGTCCGGCCCTTAGCCCGGCTTCGGGCAAGCAGGGCCGGACCTGACAAGTGCGGTGGCGATCTGCAGTCTGTATGGAGCGGGCTCCCGACTCCTGCCCGCTCCATACTCTGCAGCCTGTGTCCTTCGAAGCAGAGCAGGGGAGATGAGGGGGTTTGGCTTCTTGCTCCCCGTGCAGACCTGCGTCCTCTGCCTTCACTCCCCAAAGCTGTAGCTTCGGAGAGCTGAGGGGAGGAGGCACGTCTGCACGGGGAGATGCATGTGGCGCTCTGCAGTATGTATGGAGCGGGCTCAGGATTCCTGCCCGCTCCATACTCTGCAGCCTCCGGCTGTTCTCAGTAGCCGGGGGCCGCCGCTAATAGCCAGCATGCGGCGATCGCCGCGGCTGGCTATTAACCCTTTAGATTGCCGCGCCGCTGTCAAAGCTGACAGCGGCGTCTAAAGGGACATGTGAATGCTCCCTGGTGGGCTAGTGGGGTGGATCGCCCCCCCCCCCGCCGCCGTTGGCTGTCCGGGCATGCTGGGAGTTGTAAAACATGTAAACATAATAAAAATAAACATTTTTGGTATCGCTGCGTGCGTAATTGTACAACCTATTAAAATATAACATTATGTATCCCGTTCGGTAAATGTAAAAAAATACCAAACCACAGATTTGCAATTTTTATAATATCGCAGAAAAAAGTTAAAAAGCGATTAAAAAGTCAGATCAATACCAAAATGGTACCGATACAAAAAACAGATTATGGCGCAAAAAATGGCCCTCATACAGCCTGGTATGCAGAAAAAAAATAAAGCTACAGGGGTTAAAAAATGGCAATTACATTTTTTTGAAAAAGTCCAGAATTAGTAAAACATGACGTAAACGATACAAATCTGGTATTGCTGTAATCAGGCGCCTAAAGTATAAAACTAACATGTTACCTCAACCACAAGGTAAATGGCGCAGAAAAGAAAAACCACCAAATCTGCTAAATTATCGTTTACTATTTCAATTTCACTTCCCTAAATAAATATTATATATATATACAAAGAATAAGTCAGCCAGCACTTTAGTTGATACCAAACTATTATATGGACCTGTCCTGCAGGTGCACGCTACTAGGCTAGATATACAGCAACAGAAGAATGCAGCAGCACACTGCCAGCACAAAGATATAGGTGAAACATGAAAATGCTGTTAAAACATGGAGAGCTATACAGCTATGGTGTAATAAATGCAAATGTGAAACATACGGGGGAGTGGCTACCTCCATGTTGACCTTGCACCCCACCCACCTCTATCAGGTGTGTATATAAGGTGTCTTGGATGTTCCAGATCCTGCCATGCTTACTGAACTGTTCACACAGAGGCATATTCACAGTGTAGGGTCCGTCCCAATGAGGCCATCTTATCGCGGTGGGACGGTCCAAGCTATTTGACCGCCGGCGGAGACAAATTTGCGAGCTAAGTGCCTCACTATTTCACAGTTTCACATTTGCATCTATTACACCATAGCTGTATAGCTCTCCATGTTTTAACTGCATTTTCATGTTTCACCTATATCCTTGTGCTGGCAGTGTGCTGCTGTATTCTTCTGATATATATATATATATATTTTTTTTTTTTGGTTCAGAGAATATGTTATTGAAAAATTAAAAGGTATCTTTATAGTAGGTAGTTATGGCTATTATAGGGCCCATCAACTGGTCTGTTGAAGCGCGCACACGCGCAAAACAATTGTTACCACCTTCTTCCTGAACAAGGCTGGCGTCCGCCCTGCGAGGCGAAGTGCTGCCGCATACCTGCACCGATGTCTAAAGAATAAAGCTGTTTGTTTCCAACTACAACGTGGTGAGTTGCCCTCATTATCTGCTCCGTTGTGATTGCATTGTGTATATCTACACTTCCATAGAGAGTTGTGCACCACCCACGGCCGTAGTCTCGTAACAGGGATCCCGCATCACCACACACCTGGAAGTAGCAGTGCCTTTCATTCTGTCTCTCACCATGTCTACCCGTTTTGCTCCATTTTAGTCCCGTGGACAAGTAGTTTTTTATAAAATTTCCACACCCCTGCAGGCACGTCTGGATAACCTCTTCAAAATACAGCCAATTATACTGTGATCCTTAATCCTGTATGTTATATCAGATTTGACTCACCCACTGTCATAGGAACAACATCTGCTCGTAACAAAAAACGAATACGTCCAGCAGGCTTGTTCCCTATCTTGATATCCATGTAGACTTGGGGGTTAGCTCGAACCTTTTTAGAAGGTGGTTCTCCCTGTATGTATAAAAATAGAAGCACATAGATGTCATACAGAGCAATAAATAGATTCAAACAAATTAACATATTCCTGTACAAGTGGGCCATGACTGGGGAATAACCATTACCTCTTGTGCTGCAGCTTGAGGAGTTTCTGTCCCTTCAGCCTGTTCAGCTTCCTCTAACGTTTTACCAGAAAACTTTTTGAGCCAGTCATCATCAGACCAAACTATATTTAAAAAAAAAAAAACATTTTTTTTTTTAATGGAATATGGAAATGAAGCGCAAAACACTAAATGTAAAACAATATACAAATATATAATATATTAGTGCAACCCACCTGCCTTCGAAGAACCTTCCTTTAGTCGCATAGGCTTTGCAAGATTTACACGTATGGTTCTACCAAAGAGTTCAGACTCATTCTAAATAATAAAAATTAAACATTATTTATCAGTTTGAAGATTAAGCATTAAACAATATTGCAGAAGATCATCTGCAGTCTATGGGTGGGGATACACTTAAAGAAAAACTGTCAGCCTGTTCACCCACACTAAACTCAATATACTGGATTATACTGTCGGTGAACAGGAGTCCAACCAGGGGTCACTTCCCTAAATGTGTCCAGTAGGTCCTGAGATATGTCCCCCAGAAGATCCTCTGCTAAATTCAGTGAATTGAGTTTAGGGGGCAGGGCTTTGCTGACAATTTACATATCCATTGTCTGTGATTCCACATCCTAGTGAAGTGGAGATACAGACAATGGATATGTAAATTTAGCCGGCTTTTAGAACCATTATAAAAAAAAAAAAAGGGAAACCCCAGCATACCTCTTCCCAATCCTTTTGTTCTCCATACAGACAAGCTCCTGTCAGATATGGTTATTCTTGCCTATTCATTGGGAACACATGCATGCTCATCC
>NW_026609931.1:12500-17500 GCF_029499605.1 Hyla sarda | reverse complement strand
ATATATATATATATTTATATATCAGGAGAGGAGTGTACAGTACAGTATATATATATATATATATATATATATATATCAGGAGAGGAGTATACAGTACAGTATATATACATATATATATATCAGGAGAGGAGTGTACAGTACAGTATATATATATATCAGGAGAGGAGTGTACAGTGTATATATCAGGAGAGGAGTGTACAGTATATAAATATCAGGAGAGGAATGTACAGTACAGTATATATATATATCAGGAGAGGAGTGTACAGTACAGTGTATATATCTATCAGAAGAGGAGTGTACAGTACAGTGTATATATCAGGAGAGGAGTGTACAGTACAGTATATATATATATATATATATCAGGAGAGGAGTGTACAGTACATTGTATATATCTATCCGGAGAGGAGTGTACAGTACAGTGTATATATCAGGAGAGGAGTGTACAGTACAGTGTATATATATATCAGGAGAGAAGTGTGCAGTACAGTGTATATATCAGGAGAGGAGTGTACAGTACAGTATATATATATATATCAGGATAGGAGTGTACAGTACAGTATATATATATATATATATATATATATATATATATGTATCAGGAGAGGAGTATACAGTTCAGTATATATATATATATATATATATATATATATATATATCAGGAGAGGAGTGTACAGTACAGTGTATATATATATATCAGGAGAGGAGTGTACAGTACAGTGTATATATATATATATATATACATATCAGGAGAGGAGTGTACAGTATATATATATATATATATATATATATATATATATATATATATATATTTATATATCAGGAGAGGAGTGTACAGTACAGTATATATATATATATATATATATATATATATATATGTATCAGGAGAGGAGTATACAGTACAGTATATATATATATATATATCAGGAGAGGAGTGTACAGTACAGTGTATATATATATCAGGAGAGGAGTGTACAGTGTATATATCAGGAGAGGAGTGTACAGTATATATATATATCAGGAGAGGAATGTACAGTACAGTATATATATATATCAGGAGAGGAGTGTACAGTACATTGTATATATCTATCAGAAGAGGAGTGTACAGTACAGTGTATATATCAGGAGAGGAGTGTACAGTACAGTATATATATATACATATATATATATATATATATATATATCAGGAGAGGAGTGTACAGTACATTGTATATATCTATCCGGAGAGGAGTGTACAGTACAGTGTATATATCAGGAGAGGAGTGTACAGTACAGTATATATATATATGTATATATATATATATATATATATATATCAGGATAGGAGTGTACAGTACAGTATGTATATATATATCAGGAGAGGAGTGTACAGTGTATATATCAGGAGAGGAGTGTACAGTATATAAATATCAGGAGAGGAATGTACAGTACAATATATATATATATATATATCAGGAGAGGAGTGTACAGTACAGTGTATATATCTATCAGAAGAGGAGTGTACAGTACAGTGTATATATCAGGAGAGGAGTGTACAGTACAGTGTATATATATATCAGGAGAGAAGTGTGCAGTACAGTGTATATATCAGGAGAGGAGTGTACAGTATAGTATATATATATATATATCAGGAGAGAAGTGTGCAGTACAGTGTATATATCAGGAGAGGAGTGTACAGTATATATATATATATATCAGGATAGGAGTGTACAGTACAGTATATATATATATATATATATATATATATATATATAAGGAGAGGAGTATACAGTACAGTATATATATATATATATATCAGGAGAGGAGTGTACAGTACAGTGTATATATATATCAGGAGAGGAGTATACAGTACAGTGTATATATATATATATATATATATATATATATCAGGAGAGGAGTGTACAGTATATATATATATATATATATATATATATATATATATATTTATATATCAGGAGAGGAGTGTACAGTACAGTATATATATATATATATATATATATCAGGAGAGGAGTGTACAGTACAGTATATATATATATATATATCAGGATAGGAGTGTACAGTACAGTATGTATATATATATATATATATATATATCAGGATAGGAGTGTACAGTACAGTATATATATATATATATCTATCAGGAGAGGAGTGTACAGTACAGTGTATATATATATATATATATATATATATATCAGGAGAGGAGTGTACAGTACAGTGTATATATCAGGAGAGGAGTTTACAGTACAGTATATATACATATATATATATATATATATATATATATATATCAGGAGAGGAGTGTACAGTACAGTGTATATATATATATCAGGAGAGGAGTGTACAGTACAGTGTATATATCAGGAGAGGAGTGTACAGTACAGTATATATATATATATATATATCAGGAGAGGATTATACAGTACAGTATATATATATATATATATATATATATATCAGGAGAGGAGTGTACAGTACAGTGTATATATATATATCAGGAGAGGAGTGTACAGTGTATATATCAGGAGAGGAGTGTACAGTACAGTATATATATATATCAGGAGAGGAATGTACAGTACAGTATATATATATATATATCAGGAGAGGAGTGTACAGTACAGTGTATATATCAATCAGAAGAGGAGTGTACAGTACAGTGTATATATCAGCAGAGGAGTGTACAGTACAGTATATATATATATATATATATATATATATATATATATATATCTATCAGGAGAGGAGTGTACAGTACATTGTATATATCAATCCGGAGAGGAGTGTACAGTACAGTGTATATATCAGGAGAGGAGTGAACAGTACAGTGTATATATATATCAGGAGAGGAGTGTGCAGTACAGTGTATATATCAGGAGAGGAGTGTACAGTACAGTGTATATATATATCAGGAGAGGAGTGCGCAGTACAGTGTATATATCAGGAGAGGAGTGTACAGTATATATATATATATATATATATATATCAGGATAGGAGTGTACAGTACAGTATATATATATATATATATATATATATATATATATCAGGATAGGAGTGTACATTATATATATATATATATATATCAGGAGAGGAGTGTACAGTACAGTATGTATGTATATATATATATATATATATCAGGATAGGAGTGTACAGTACAGTATATATATATATATATATATATATATATATATATATCAGGAGAGGAGTGTACAGTACAGTGTATATATTAAGAGAGGAGTGTGCAGTACAATATATATATATATATATATATATATATATATATGTCAGGAGAGGAGTGTACAGTACAGTGTATATATATCAGGAGAGGAGTATACAGTACAGTGTATATATATCAGGAGAGGAGTGTACAGTACAGTGTATATATATCAGGAGAGGAGTGTACAGTACAGTGTATATATATCAGGAGAGGAGTGTTCAGTACAGTGTATATATATCAGGAGAGGAGTGTACAGTGTATGTATATATATCAGGAGAGGAGTGTACAGTACAGTGTATATATATATATATCAGGAGAGGAGTGTACAGTACAGTTTATATATATCAGGAGAGGAGTATACAGTACTATATATATATATATCAGGAGAGGAGTGTACATTACAGTGTATATATCAAGAGAGGAGTATACAGTACAGTATATATATATCAGGCTAGGAGTGCACAGAATGTATATAGATATATATATATATATCAGGAGAGGAGTGTACAGTATATATATATATATATATATATATATATATATATATATATATATATATATATATATATATATATATATCAGGAGAGGAGTGTACAGTACAGTATATATATATATATATATATATATATATATATATATATATACATCAGGAGAGGAATGTACAGTACAGTATATATATATATATATATATATATATATATATCTATCAGGAAAGGAGTGTACAGTACAGTGTATATATCAGGAGAGGAGTGTACAGTACAGTATATATATGTATATATGTATATATAAGGAGAGGCGTGTACAGTACAGTATATATATATATATATATATATATATCAGGAGAGGAGTGTACAGTACAGTGTATATATCAGGAGAGGAGTGTACAGTACAGTGTGTATATATAGATATATATATATCAGGAGAGGAGTGTACAGTACAGTGTATATATATCAGGAGAGGAGTGTACAGTACAGTGTATATATCAGGAGAGGAGTATACAGTACAGAATATATATATATCAGGCGAGAAGTGCACAGTGTGTATATAGATATATATATATATATATCAGGAGAGGAGTGTACAGTATATATATATATATATATATATATATATATATAAGGAGAGGAGTGTACAGTACAATATATATACATATATATATATATATCAGGAGAGGAGTGTACAATACAGTATATATATATATATATATATATATATATATATATATATATCAGGAAAGGAGTGTACAGTACAGTGTATATATCAGGAGAGTGGTGTACAGTACAGTATATATATATATATATATATATATATATATATATATATATAAATAAATATATCAGGAGAGGAGTGTACAGTACAGTGTATATATCAGGAGAGGAGTGTACAGTACAGTGTGTATATATAGATATATATATCAGGAGAGGAGTGTACAGTACAGTATATATATATATCAGGAGAGGAGTGTACAGTACAGTGTATATATCAGGAGAGGAGTGTACAGTACGGTATATATATATATATATATATATATCAGGAGAGGAGTGTACAGTACAGTGTATATGTATATATATATATATATATATATATATTTATATATATATCAGGAGAGGAGTGTACAGTATATATATATATATATATATATATATTTATATATCAGGAGAGGAGTGTACAGTACAGTATATATATATATATATATATATATATATATATATCTATCAGGAGAGGAGTGTACAGTACAGTATATATATATATATATATATATATATATATATATATGTATCAGGAGAGGAGT
>NW_026609931.1:0-7500 GCF_029499605.1 Hyla sarda | reverse complement strand
TATATATATCAGGATAGAAGTGTACAGTACAGTATGTATATATATATCAGGAGAGGAGTGTACAGTGTATATATCAGGAGAGGAGTGTACAGTATATAAATATCAGGAGAGGAATGTACAGTACAATATATATATATATATATATATCAGGAGAGGAGTGTACAGTACAGTGTATATATCTATCAGAAGAGGAGTGTACAGTACAGTGTATATATCAGGAGAGGAGTGTACAGTACAGTGTATATATATATCAGGAGAGAAGTGTGCAGTACAGTGTATATATCAGGAGAGGAGTGTACAGTATAGTATATATATATATATCAGGAGAGAAGTGTGCAGTACAGTGTATATATCAGGAGAGGAGTGTACAGTATATATATATATATATCAGGATAGGAGTGTACAGTACAGTATATATATATATATATATATATATATATATATATATATCAGGAGAGGAGTATACAGTACAGTATATATATATATATATATCAGGAGAGGAGTGTACAGTACAGTGTATATATATATCAGGAGAGGAGTATACAGTACAGTGTATATATATATATATATATATATATATATATATCAGGAGAGGAGTGTACAGTATATATATATATATATATATATATATATATATATATATATATCAGGAGAGGAGTGTACAGTACAGTATATATATATATATATATATATATATATATATATCAGGAGAGGAGTATACAGTACAGTATATATATATATATATATATATATCAGGAGAGGAGTGTACAGTACAGTGTATATATATATCAGGAGAGGAGTGTACAGTGTATATATCAGGAGAGGAGTGTACAGTATATATATATCAGGAGAGGAATGTACAGTACAGTATATAAATATCAGGAGAGGAGTGTACAGTACAGTGTATATATCTATCAGAAGAGGAGTGTACAGTACAGTGTATATATCAGGAGAGGAGTGTACAGTACAGTATATATATATATACATATATATATATATATATATCAGGAGAGGAGTGTACAGTACATTGTATATATCTATCCGGAGAGGAGTGTACAGTACAGTGTATATATCAGGAGAGGAGTGTACAGTACAGTATATATATATATATATATCAGGATAGGAGTGTACAGTACAGTATGTATATATATATATATATATCAGGATAGGAGTGTACAGTACAGTATATATATATATATATATCTATCAGGAGAGGAGTGTACAGTACAGTATATATATATATATATATATATATATATATATATATCTATCAGGAGAGGAGTGTACAGTACAGTGTATATATCAGGAGAGGAGTGTACAGTACAATATATATATATATATATATATCAGGAGAGGAGTGTACAGTACAGTGTATATATATCAGGAGAGGAGTGTACAGTGTATGTATATATCAGGAGAGGAGTGTACAGTACAGTGTATATATATATATATATATATATATATATCAGGAGAGGAGTGTACAGTACAGTGTATATATATCAGGAGAGGAGTGTACAGTACAGTGTATATATCAGGAGAGGAGTATACAGTACAGTATATATATATCAGGTGAGAAGTGCACAGTGTGTATATAGATATATATATATCAGGAGAGGAGTGTACAGTATATATATATATATATATATATATATATCAGGAGAGGAGTGTACAGTACAGTATATATATATATATATATATATATATATATATATCTATCAGGAGAGGAGTGTACAATACAATATATATATATATATATATATATATATATATATATCAGGAAAGGAGTGTACAGTACAGTGCATATATCAGGAGAGGAGTGTACAGTACAGTATATATTTATATATATATAAATATATATATATATATATATATAAATAAATATATCAGGAGAGGAGTGTACAGTACAGTATATATATATATATATATCAGGATAGGAGTGTACAGTACAGTATGTATATATATATATATATCAGGAGAGGAGTGTACAGTACAGTATATATATATATATATATATATCAGGATAGGAGTGTACAGTACAGTATGTATATATATATATATATATATATATATATCAGGATAGGAGTGTACAGTACAGTATATATATATATATATATCTATCAGGAGAGGAGTGTACAGTACAGTATATATATATATATATATATATATATCAGGAGAGGAGTGTACAGTACAGTGTATATATCAGGAGAGGAGTGTACAGTACAATATATATATATATATATATATCAGGAGAGGAGTGTACAGTACAGTGTATATATATCAGGAGAGGAGTGTACAGTGTATGTATATATCAGGAGAGGAGTGTACAGTACAGTGTATATATATATATATATATATATATATATATATCAGGAGAGGAGTGTACAGTACAGTGTATATATATCAGGAGAGGAGTGTACAGTACAGTGTATATATCAGGAGAGGAGTATACAGTACAGTATATATATATCAGGTGAGAAGTGCACAGTGTGTATATAGATATATATATATCAGGAGAGGAGTGTACAGTATATATATATATATATATATATATATATATATCAGGAGAGGAGTGTACAGTACAGTATATATATATATATATCAGGAGAGGAGTGTACAATACAATATATATATATATATATATATATATATATATATATATATATATATATCAGGAAAGGAGTGTACAGTACAGTGTATATATCAGGAGAGGAGTGTACAGTACAGTATATATATATCAGGATAGGAGTGTACAGTATATATATATATATATATATATCAGGATAGGAGTGTACAGTACAGTATATATCTATCTATCAGGAGAGGAGTGTACAGTACAGTATATATATATATCAGGATAGGAGTGTACAGTTCAGTATATATATATATCAGGAAAGGAGTGTACAGTACAGTGTATATATCAGGAGAGGAGTGTACAGTACAGTATATATATATATCAGGATAGGAGTGTACAGTACAGTATATATATCAGGAGAGGAGTGTACAGTACAGTGTATATATCAGGAGAGGAGTGTACAGTACAGTGTGTATATATAGATATATATATCAGGAGAGGAGTGTACAGTACAGTATATATATATCAGGAGAGGAGTGTACAGTACAGTGTATATATCAGGAGAGGAGTGTACAGTACAGTGTGTATATATATATATATATGTCAGGAGAGGAGTGTACAGTACAGTGTATATATCAGGAGAGGAGTGTACAGTACAGTGTGTATATATAGATATATATATCAGGAGAGGAGTGTACAGTACAGTATATATATATCAGGAGAGGAGTGTACAGTACAGTGTATATATCAGGAGAGGAGTGTACAGTACAGTGTGTATATATATATATATCAGGAGAGGAGTGTACAGTACAGTGTATATATCAGGAGAGGAGTATACAGTACAGTATATATATATATATATATATATATATCAGGAGAGGAGTGTACAGTACAGTATATATATACATATATATATATATATATATATATATATATATCAGGAGAGGAGTGTACAGTACAGTGTATATATCAGGAGAGGAGTGTACAGTACAGTATATATATATATATATATATATCAGGAGAGGAGTGTACAGTACAGTGAAAATATATATCAGGAGAGGAGTGTACAGTACAGTGAAAATATATATCAGGAGAGGAGTGTACAGTGTATATATCAGGAGAGGAGTGTACAGTACAGTATATATATATATATATATCAGGAGAGGAATGTACAGTACAGTGTATATATATATATATCAGGAGAGGAGTGTACAGTACAGTGTATATATCTATCAGAAGAGGAGTGTACAGTACAGTGTATATATCAGGAGAGGAGTGTACAGTACAGTATATATATATATATATATATATATATATATATATATCAGGAGAGGAGTGTACAGTACATTGTATATATCTATCCGGAGAGGAGTGTACAGTACAGTGTATATATCAGGAGAGGAGTGAACAGTACAGTGTATATATATATCAGGAGAGGAGTGTGCAGTACAGTGTATATATCAGGAGAGGAGTGTACAGTACAGTATATATATATATATATATATATATATATATATATATATCAGGATAGGAGTGTACAGTACAGTATATATATATATTAGGATAGGAGTGTACAGTACAGTATATATCTATCTATCAGGAGAGGAGTGTACAGTACAGTATGTATATATATATATATATATATCAGGATAGGAGTGTACAGTACAGTATATATATATATATATATCAGGAGAGGAGTGTACAGTATATATATATATATATATATATATCAGGAGAGGAGTGTACAGTACAGTATATATATCAGGAGAGGAGTGTACAGTACAATATATATATATATATATATATATATATATATATATCAGGAGAGGAGTGTACAGTACAGTGTATATATATCAGGAAAAGAGTGTACAGTGTATGTATATATATCAGGAGAGGAGTGTACAGTACAGTGTATATATATATCAGGAGAGGAGTGTACAGTACAGTGTATATATATCAGGAGAGGAGTGTACAGTACAGTATATATATATATATTTATATATCAGGAGAGGAGTATACAGTACAGTGTATATATCAGGAGAGGAGTATACAGTACAGTATATATATATCAGGCGAGGAGTGCACAGAATGTATATAGATATATATATATCAGGAGAGGAGTGTACAGTATATATATATCAGGAGAGGAATGTACAGTACAGTATATAAATATCAGGAGAGGAGTGTACAGTACAGTGTATATATCTATCAGAAGAGGAGTGTACAGTACAGTGTATATATCAGGAGAGGAGTGTACAGTACAGTATATACATATATATATATATATATATCAGGAGAGGAGTGTACAGTACATTGTATATATCTATCCGGAGAGGAGTGTACAGTACAGTGTATATATCAGGAGAGGAGTGTACAGTACAGTATATATATATATATATATATATATATATATATATATATCAGGAGAGGAGTGTACAGTACAGTGTATATATATCAGGAGAGGAGTGTACAGTGTATGTATATATCAGGAGAGGAGTGTACAGTACAGTACATATATATATATCAGGAGAGGAGTGTACAGTATATATATATATATATATATTTATATATCAGGAGAGGAGTGTACAGTACAGTATATATATATATATATATATATATATATATATATATCAGGAGAGGAGTATACAGTACAGTATATATATATATATCTACCAGGAGAGGAGTGTACAATACAGTGTATATATCAGGAGAGGAGTGTACAGTACAGTATATATCTATCTATCAGGAGAGGAGTGTACAGTACAGTATATATATATATCAGGATAGGAGTGTACAGTACAGTATATATATATATCAGGAAAGGAGTGTACAGTACAGTGTATATATCAGGAGAGGAGTGTACAGTACAGTATATATATATATCAGGATAGGAGTGTACAGTACAGTATATATATATATATATATATATATATATATATATATATCAGGATAGGAGTGTACAGTACAGTATATATATATATATATATATCAGGATATGAGTGTACAGTACAGTATATATATATATATATATCTATCAGGAGAGGAGTGTACAGTACAGTATATATATATATATATATATATATCAGGAGAGGAGTGTACAGTACAGTGTATATATCAGGAGAGGAGTGTACAGTACAATATATATATATATATATATATATCAGGAGAGGAGTGTACAGTACAGTGTATATATCAGGAGAGGAGTGTACAGTACAGTGTGTATATATAGATATATATATCAGGAGAGGAGTGTACAGTACAGTATATATATATCAGGAGAGGAGTGTACAGTACAGTGTGTATATATATATATCAGGAGAGGAGTGTACAGTACAGTGTATATATCAGGAGAGGAGTGTACAGTACAGTGTGTATATATATATATCAGGAGAGGAGTGTACAGTACAGTGTATATATCAGGAGAGGAGTGTACAGTACAGTGTGTATATATATATATCAGGAGAGGAGTGTACAGTACAGTGTATATATCAGGAGAGGAGTATACAGTACAGTATATATATATATATATTTATATCAGGAGAGGAGTGTACAGTACAGTATATATATACATATATATATATATATATATATATATATCAGGAGAGGAGTGTACAGTACAGTGTATATATCAGGAGAGGAGTGTACAGTACAGTGTGTATATATAGATATATATATATCAGGAGAGGAGTGTACAGTACAGTATATATATATCAGGAGAGGAGTGTACAGTACAGTGTATATATCAGGAGAGGAGTGTACAGTACAGTGTGTATATATATATATATATCAGGAGAGGAGTGTACAGTACAGTGTATATATCAGGAGAGGAGTATACAGTACAGTATATATATATATATATATATATCAGGAGAGGAGTGTACAGTACAGTGTATATATATATCAGGAGAGGAGTGTACAGTACAGCGTATATATATATATATATCAGGAGAGGAGTGTACAGTACATTGTATATATCTATCCGGAGAGGAGTGTACAGTACAGTGTATATATCAGGAGAGGAGTGTACAGTACAGTGTATATATATATATATATATATATATATATCAGGAGAGAAGTGTGCAGTACAGTGTATATATCAGGAGAGGAGTGTACAGTACAGTATATATATATATCAGGATAGGAGTGTACAGTACAGTATATATATATATATATATATATATATATATATATATCAGGATAGGAGTGCACAGTACAAAATATATATATATCTATCAGGAGAGGAGTGTACAGTACAGTATATATATATATATATATATATATATATCAGGAGAGGAGTGTACAGTACAGTGTATATATCAATAGAGGAGTGTACAGTACAATATATATATATATATATATATATCAGGAGAGGAGTGTACAGTACAGTGTATATATATCAGGAGAGGAGTGTACAGTGTATGTATATATATATCAGGAGAGGAGTGTACAGTACAGTGTATATATATATATATATATATATATCAGGAGAGGAGTGTACAGTACAGTGTATATATATCAGGAGAGGAGTGTACAGTACAGTGTATATATCAGGAGAGGAGTATACAGTACAGTATATATGTATCAGGCGAGAAGTGCACAGTGTGTATATAGATATATATATATCAGTAGAGGAGTGTACAGTATATATATATATATATATCAGGAGAGGAGTGTACAGTACAGTATATATATATATATATATATATATATATATATATATATATCAGGAGAGGAGTGTACAATACAGTATATATATATATATCAGGAAAGGAGTGTACAGTACAGTGTATATATCAGGAGAGGAGTGTACAGTACAGTATATATATATATATATATATATATCAGGATAGGAGTGTACAGTACAGTATATATATCAGGATAGGAGTGTACAGTACAGTATATATATATCTATCAGGAGAGGAGTGTAC
>NW_026609930.1:0-22213 GCF_029499605.1 Hyla sarda | reverse complement strand
TGGAGCAGGTTTAGATACAGTCTAAAGCATAGATCTCAAAGTCTGTGCACAGAATTTAGCAAGGGCCTCGCACCTTCTGATGCATCAGGTAGGTGCACTATAGCATAGCCTAACCCTCTGTACTTTGGTCTATATTGATGCGGGACATAGACAGCCAGCTGATGACCAATCCATTAGTGCAATGGATGGCTGGAAGCATTTGTCTTTGCCTTTGCAATACCACAGAAGCAATGCATGGTCAATGTACAGCAATGACACACCTGTGTGAACAGCCAGGAGACCCCCCCATGTTATGTTACATAGTTACATAGTTAGTACGGTCGAAAAAAGACATATGTCCATCAAGTTCAACCAGGGAATTAAGGGGTAGGGGTGTGGCGCGATATTGGGGAAGGGATGAGATTTTATATTTCTTCATAAGCATTAATCTTATTTTGTCAATTAGGAACATTCAGCACCCACCCGCTATCAAGGCAGCTGCCTATCATGTCATGCCCTACCTGCACAGGTGTGCTGGCTACTCAAATGATCCAATTAAGGAGGCCATTTAGTCAGCAGCAGCAGAAGTCCTGTGCCTGGACGCTCCAACAGCGGCCAGACACAAGCAGAAGCAGCAGAAGCAGCAGCAGCACCACCTTTTGTTTTTTGGCTGCAGCAGCAGCAGCAGCAGCAGCAAGGCCCACAGGGCTGGCTAGCTGGCTAGCCAGCAAGCAGGTAGCAATGAAAGTAGGAATCTTTCTTTTTAACCCTGTAAGGGGGTGGTGCACTGTACCCGAAGATACTGCCATATCGGGTCAATGCATAGGGCGACGGAAGCAAGCTTCGAAATCGGCCCCCGTTCTCAAAAATCCATTTAATATATGGTCCCCAGATAGGGGACGTATCAGATATTAAACTGATAAGAACAGATACTACACTTGATCTTAGCCAAAAGGCCGAGAAGCGATAACCGTGAAAGGGGCGGGCCCAACAAGGTCCCCTTCATGGGCACTATCACTGCTTGCTGTCAGGGAGGCTGCCAGACAATTTTCCATGCACACTCTGGGCTGGGGGGCAGTCAACCACCAGTACACACAGCAGAACCTAAACCCATACCATTATTGCTAAGCAGCAAGACAGGGGCCCATTGCACTCCCACGGGGCCTTTTTAAATGCAATCCATAACCCGGATTTGCCAGGAACCCTTCTTACTCCTCCTACTTGCATGTGACACTGGGCTTAGGATCTGCATAGGAAACACACACACAAGCACACACCTACCTTTGTTGCCTGCAGATGCCTCCTTGGCTGTCCCCAAACGGTATCAAACCAACACCCACGGGAAGCTGTAAGCATAGAGGACATGCCTGCACCCCATTGGACTTACCTGTGTGGGTTAAATCCGGGTTATTTGACAACCTATGGCGGTGATGGTTCTGCTCAGGCAGAGCAGTGCTGATGCTCCTCATAAAGCTGTCGCTGCTGTGAAGGTTCTAGGTGACATCACAATCCCTATGGTTACATACACGACAAAGCTGGGTTGTTGTTGTTTACACTCTGCAAGGCCTGTGGAAGTGAGTGACATCATAGCACTGTAGTTCTGAGGGTTCTAGATGGATGCAACAATCTCCTGTTGCTTCTATGAAGGCCATAATAGACGACATCACCAAACAGCTCCATAGTCACATACACAGCAAAGGAGAGATGTTGTTTACACCTAGTGATGTCAGTGGTATTGAGTGACATCACAGCACAGTGCTAAGGCTCCTGGGCCTGGACACAGCAGCGGCTGCAATATCTCAACGGAGAATACGTTTATATATATGTGTGTGTGTGCGCGTATATATATATATATATATATATATATATATATATATATATATATATATTTCTCCGCCGAAATCACTTTTAAACCCATTTCCACCTTTTTTTCCCTTCTCTTCCTCTTACTTTTTTTTCACGTTTTTTTACGTTTTTCTCCTTTTCGCCTCTTTTCTGGGCGTATTATTCTTCTTTTTCTTCTTTTTTTTCGTCTAATGCATACCCCATCAGTGCAGCAATGCTTATTCAATACCGCCAGCAGATGGAGACACTGGGGGATAATTTTCTAAGGATTTATACTGATTTTTCCTGTCTGAATTTGTCGCACAGAAAGTTGCAGGCCAAATATGTGTGACATTTCTGCGACTTTAGCTTCTAGAGCATTTTTACAACATTATACATAGGTGCTGAATACATAAAAAGCGACTGTTCAGCGACAGACAAGTCGCATCGGCTGAAAGTAGGCCAGAATGTCAGTCCATGTTGGAGCAGGTTTAGATACAGTCTAAAGCATAGATCTCAAAGTCTGTGCACAGAATTTAGCAAGGGCCTCGCACCTTCTGATGCATCAGGTAGGTGCACTATAGCATAGCCTAACCCTCTGTACTTTGGTCTATATTGATGCGGGACATAGACAGCCAGCTGATGACCAATCCATTAGTGCAATGGATGGCTGGAAGCATTTGTCTTTGCCTTTGCAATACCACAGAAGCAATGCATGGTCAATGTACAGCAATGACACACCTGTGTGAACAGCCAGGAGACCCCCCCATGTTATGTTACATAGTTACATAGTTAGTACGGTCGAAAAAAGACATATGTCCATCAAGTTCAACCAGGGAATTAAGGGGTAGGGGTGTGGCGCGATATTGGGGAAGGGATGAGATTTTATATTTCTTCATAAGCATTAATCTTATTTTGTCAATTAGGAACATTCAGCACCCACCCGCTATCAAGGCAGCTGCCTATCATGTCATGCCCTACCTGCACAGGTGTGCTGGCTACTCAAATGATCCAATTAAGGAGGCCATTTAGTCAGCAGCAGCAGAAGTCCTGTGCCTGGACGCTCCAACAGCGGCCAGACACAAGCAGAAGCAGCAGAAGCAGCAGCAGCACCACCTTTTGTTTTTTGGCTGCAGCAGCAGCAGCAGCAGCAGCAAGGCCCACAGGGCTGGCTAGCTGGCTAGCCAGCAAGCAGGTAGCAATGAAAGTAGGAATCTTTCTTTTTAACCCTGTAAGGGGGTGGTGCACTGTACCCGAAGATACTGCCATATCGGGTCAATGCATAGGGCGACGGAAGCAAGCTTCGAAATCGGCCCCCGTTCTCAAAAATCCATTTAATATATGGTCCCCAGATAGGGGACGTATCAGATATTAAACTGATAAGAACAGATACTACACTTGATCTTAGCCAAAAGGCCGAGAAGCGATAACCGTGAAAGGGGCGGGCCCAACAAGGTCCCCTTCATGGGCACTATCACTGCTTGCTGTCAGGGAGGCTGCCAGACAATTTTCCATGCACACTCTGGGCTGGGGGGCAGTCAACCACCAGTACACACAGCAGAACCTAAACCCATACCATTATTGCTAAGCAGCAAGACAGGGGCCCATTGCACTCCCACGGGGCCTTTTTAAATGCAATCCATAACCCGGATTTGCCAGGAACCCTTCTTACTCCTCCTACTTGCATGTGACACTGGGCTTAGGATCTGCATAGGAAACACACACACAAGCACACACCTACCTTTGTTGCCTGCAGATGCCTCCTTGGCTGTCCCCAAACGGTATCAAACCAACACCCACGGGAAGCTGTAAGCATAGAGGACATGCCTGCATCCCATTGGACTTACCTGTGTGGGTTAAATCCGGGTTATTTGACAACCTATGGCGGTGATGGTTCTGCTCAGGCAGAGCAGTGCTGATGCTCCTCATAAAGCTGTCGCTGCTGTGAAGGTTCTAGGTGACATCACAATCCCTATGGTTACATACACGACAAAGCTGGGTTGTTGTTGTTTACACTCTGCAAGGCCTGTGGAAGTGAGTGACATCATAGCACTGTAGTTCTGAGGGTTCTAGATGGATGCAACAATCTCCTGTTGCTTCTATGAAGGCCATAATAGACGACATCACCAAACAGCTCCATAGTCACATACACAGCAAAGGAGAGATGTTGTTTACACCTAGTGATGTCAGTGGTATTGAGTGACATCACAGCACAGTGCTAAGGCTCCTGGGCCTGGACACAGCAGCGGCTGCAATATCTCAACGGAGAATACGTTTATATATATGTGTGTGTGTGCGCGTATATATATATATATATATATATATATATATTTCTCCGCCGAAATCACTTTTAAACCCATTTCCACCTTTTTTTCCCTTCTCTTCCTCTTACTTTTTTTTCACGTTTTTTTACGTTTTTCTCCTTTTCGCCTCTTTTCTGGGCGTATTATTCTTCTTTTTCTTCTTTTTTTTCGTCTAATGCATACCCCATCAGTGCAGCAATGCTTATTCAATACCGCCAGCAGATGGAGACACTGGGGGATAATTTTCTAAGGATTTATACTGATTTTTCCTGTCTGAATTTGTCGCACAGAAAGTTGCAGGCCAAATATGTGTGACATTTCTGCGACTTTAGCTTCTAGAGCATTTTTACAACATTATACATAGGTGCTGAATACATAAAAAGCGACTGTTCAGCGACAGACAAGTCGCATCGGCTGAAAGTAGGCCAGAATGTCAGTCCATGTTGGAGCAGGTTTAGATACAGTCTAAAGCATAGATCTCAAAGTCTGTGCACAGAATTTAGCAAGGGCCTCGCACCTTCTGATGCATCAGGTAGGTGCACTATAGCATAGCCTAACCCTCTGTACTTTGGTCTATATTGATGCGGGACATAGACAGCCAGCTGATGACCAATCCATTAGTGCAATGGATGGCTGGAAGCATTTGTCTTTGCCTTTGCAATACCACAGAAGCAATGCATGGTCAATGTACAGCAATGACACACCTGTGTGAACAGCCAGGAGACCCCCCCATGTTATGTTACATAGTTACATAGTTAGTACGGTCGAAAAAAGACATATGTCCATCAAGTTCAACCAGGGAATTAAGGGGTAGGGGTGTGGCGCGATATTGGGGAAGGGATGAGATTTTATATTTCTTCATAAGCATTAATCTTATTTTGTCAATTAGGAACATTCAGCACCCACCCGCTATCAAGGCAGCTGCCTATCATGTCATGCCCTACCTGCACAGGTGTGCTGGCTACTCAAATGATCCAATTAAGGAGGCCATTTAGTCAGCAGCAGCAGAAGTCCTGTGCCTGGACGCTCCAACAGCGGCCAGACACAAGCAGAAGCAGCAGAAGCAGCAGCAGCACCACCTTTTGTTTTTTGGCTGCAGCAGCAGCAGCAGCAGCAGCAAGGCCCACAGGGCTGGCTAGCTGGCTAGCCAGCAAGCAGGTAGCAATGAAAGTAGGAATCTTTCTTTTTAACCCTGTAAGGGGGTGGTGCACTGTACCCGAAGATACTGCCATATCGGGTCAATGCATAGGGCGACGGAAGCAAGCTTCGAAATCGGCCCCCGTTCTCAAAAATCCATTTAATATATGGTCCCCAGATAGGGGACGTATCAGATATTAAACTGATAAGAACAGATACTACACTTGATCTTAGCCAAAAGGCCGAGAAGCGATAACCGTGAAAGGGGCGGGCCCAACAAGGTCCCCTTCATGGGCACTATCACTGCTTGCTGTCAGGGAGGCTGCCAGACAATTTTCCATGCACACTCTGGGCTGGGGGGCAGTCAACCACCAGTACACACAGCAGAACCTAAACCCATACCATTATTGCTAAGCAGCAAGACAGGGGCCCATTGCACTCCCACGGGGCCTTTTTAAATGCAATCCATAACCCGGATTTGCCAGGAACCCTTCTTACTCCTCCTACTTGCATGTGACACTGGGCTTAGGATCTGCATAGGAAACACACACACAAGCACACACCTACCTTTGTTGCCTGCAGATGCCTCCTTGGCTGTCCCCAAACGGTATCAAACCAACACCCACGGGAAGCTGTAAGCATAGAGGACATGCCTGCACCCCATTGGACTTACCTGTGTGGGTTAAATCCGGGTTATTTGACAACCTATGGCGGTGATGGTTCTGCTCAGGCAGAGCAGTGCTGATGCTCCTCATAAAGCTGTCGCTGCTGTGAAGGTTCTAGGTGACATCACAATCCCTATGGTTACATACACGACAAAGCTGGGTTGTTGTTGTTTACACTCTGCAAGGCCTGTGGAAGTGAGTGACATCATAGCACTGTAGTTCTGAGGGTTCTAGATGGATGCAACAATCTCCTGTTGCTTCTATGAAGGCCATAATAGACGACATCACCAAACAGCTCCATAGTCACATACACAGCAAAGGAGAGATGTTGTTTACACCTAGTGATGTCAGTGGTATTGAGTGACATCACAGCACAGTGCTAAGGCTCCTGGGCCTGGACACAGCAGCGGCTGCAATATCTCAACGGAGAATACGTTTATATATATGTGTGTGTGTGCGCGTATATATATATATATATATATATATATATATATATATATATATATATATATTCTCCGCCGAAATCACTTTTAAACCCATTTCCACCTTTTTTTCCCTTCTCTTCCTCTTACTTTTTTTTCACGTTTTTTTACGTTTTTCTCCTTTTCGCCTCTTTTCTGGGCGTATTATTCTTCTTTTTCTTCTTTTTTTTCGTCTAATGCATACCCCATCAGTGCAGCAATGCTTATTCAATACCGCCAGCAGATGGAGACACTGGGGGATAATTTTCTAAGGATTTATACTGATTTTTCCTGTCTGAATTTGTCGCACAGAAAGTTGCAGGCCAAATATGTGTGACATTTCTGCGACTTTAGCTTCTAGAGCATTTTTACAACATTATACATAGGTGCTGAATACATAAAAAGCGACTGTTCAGCGACAGACAAGTCGCATCGGCTGAAAGTAGGCCAGAAGGTCAGTCCATGTTGGAGCAGGTTTAGATACAGTCTAAAGCATAGATCTCAAAGTCTGTGCACAGAATTTAGCAAGGGCCTCGCACCTTCTGATGCATCAGGTAGGTGCACTATAGCATAGCCTAACCCTCTGTACTTTGGTCTATATTGATGCGGGACATAGACAGCCAGCTGATGACCAATCCATTAGTGCAATGGATGGCTGGAAGCATTTGTCTTTGCCTTTGCAATACCACAGAAGCAATGCATGGTCAATGTACAGCAATGACACACCTGTGTGAACAGCCAGGAGACCCCCCCATGTTATGTTACATAGTTACATAGTTAGTACGGTCGAAAAAAGACATATGTCCATCAAGTTCAACCAGGGAATTAAGGGGTAGGGGTGTGGCGCGATATTGGGGAAGGGATGAGATTTTATATTTCTTCATAAGCATTAATCTTATTTTGTCAATTAGGAACATTCAGCACCCACCCGCTATCAAGGCAGCTGCCTATCATGTCATGCCCTACCTGCACAGGTGTGCTGGCTACTCAAATGATCCAATTAAGGAGGCCATTTAGTCAGCAGCAGCAGAAGTCCTGTGCCTGGACGCTCCAACAGCGGCCAGACACAAGCAGAAGCAGCAGAAGCAGCAGCAGCACCACCTTTTGTTTTTTGGCTGCAGCAGCAGCAGCAGCAGCAGCAAGGCCCACAGGGCTGGCTAGCTGGCTAGCCAGCAAGCAGGTAGCAATGAAAGTAGGAATCTTTCTTTTTAACCCTGTAAGGGGGTGGTGCACTGTACCCGAAGATACTGCCATATCGGGTCAATGCATAGGGCGACGGAAGCAAGCTTCGAAATCGGCCCCCGTTCTCAAAAATCCATTTAATATATGGTCCCCAGATAGGGGACGTATCAGATATTAAACTGATAAGAACAGATACTACACTTGATCTTAGCCAAAAGGCCGAGAAGCGATAACCGTGAAAGGGGCGGGCCCAACAAGGTCCCCTTCATGGGCACTATCACTGCTTGCTGTCAGGGAGGCTGCCAGACAATTTTCCATGCACACTCTGGGCTGGGGGGCAGTCAACCACCAGTACACACAGCAGAACCTAAACCCATACCATTATTGCTAAGCAGCAAGACAGGGGCCCATTGCACTCCCACGGGGCCTTTTTAAATGCAATCCATAACCCGGATTTGCCAGGAACCCTTCTTACTCCTCCTACTTGCATGTGACACTGGGCTTAGGATCTGCATAGGAAACACACACACAAGCACACACCTACCTTTGTTGCCTGCAGATGCCTCCTTGGCTGTCCCCAAACGGTATCAAACCAACACCCACGGGAAGCTGTAAGCATAGAGGACATGCCTGCACCCCATTGGACTTACCTGTGTGGGTTAAATCCGGGTTATTTGACAACCTATGGCGGTGATGGTTCTGCTCAGGCAGAGCAGTGCTGATGCTCCTCATAAAGCTGTCGCTGCTGTGAAGGTTCTAGGTGACATCACAATCCCTATGGTTACATACACGACAAAGCTGGGTTGTTGTTGTTTACACTCTGCAAGGCCTGTGGAAGTGAGTGACATCATAGCACTGTAGTTCTGAGGGTTCTAGATGGATGCAACAATCTCCTGTTGCTTCTATGAAGGCCATAATAGACGACATCACCAAACAGCTCCATAGTCACATACACAGCAAAGGAGAGATGTTGTTTACACCTAGTGATGTCAGTGGTATTGAGTGACATCACAGCACAGTGCTAAGGCTCCTGGGCCTGGACACAGCAGCGGCTGCAATATCTCAACGGAGAATACGTTTATATATATGTGTGTGTGTGCGCGTATATATATATATATATATATATATATATATATATATATATATTTCTCCGCCGAAATCACTTTTAAACCCATTTCCACCTTTTTTTCCCTTCTCTTCCTCTTACTTTTTTTTCACGTTTTTTTACGTTTTTCTCCTTTTCGCCTCTTTTCTGGGCGTATTATTCTTCTTTTTCTTCTTTTTTTTCGTCTAATGCATACCCCATCAGTGCAGCAATGCTTATTCAATACCGCCAGCAGATGGAGACACTGGGGGATAATTTTCTAAGGATTTATACTGATTTTTCCTGTCTGAATTTGTCGCACAGAAAGTTGCAGGCCAAATATGTGTGACATTTCTGCGACTTTAGCTTCTAGAGCATTTTTACAACATTATACATAGGTGCTGAATACATAAAAAGCGACTGTTCAGCGACAGACAAGTCGCATCGGCTGAAAGTAGGCCAGAATGTCAGTCCATGTTGGAGCAGGTTTAGATACAGTCTAAAGCATAGATCTCAAAGTCTGTGCACAGAATTTAGCAAGGGCCTCGCACCTTCTGATGCATCAGGTAGGTGCACTATAGCATAGCCTAACCCTCTGTACTTTGGTCTATATTGATGCGGGACATAGACAGCCAGCTGATGACCAATCCATTAGTGCAATGGATGGCTGGAAGCATTTGTCTTTGCCTTTGCAATACCACAGAAGCAATGCATGGTCAATGTACAGCAATGACACACCTGTGTGAACAGCCAGGAGACCCCCCCATGTTATGTTACATAGTTACATAGTTAGTACGGTCGAAAAAAGACATATGTCCATCAAGTTCAACCAGGGAATTAAGGGGTAGGGGTGTGGCGCGATATTGGGGAAGGGATGAGATTTTATATTTCTTCATAAGCATTAATCTTATTTTGTCAATTAGGAACATTCAGCACCCACCCGCTATCAAGGCAGCTGCCTATCATGTCATGCCCTACCTGCACAGGTGTGCTGGCTACTCAAATGATCCAATTAAGGAGGCCATTTAGTCAGCAGCAGCAGAAGTCCTGTGCCTGGACGCTCCAACAGCGGCCAGACACAAGCAGAAGCAGCAGAAGCAGCAGCAGCACCACCTTTTGTTTTTTGGCTGCAGCAGCAGCAGCAGCAGCAGCAAGGCCCACAGGGCTGGCTAGCTGGCTAGCCAGCAAGCAGGTAGCAATGAAAGTAGGAATCTTTCTTTTTAACCCTGTAAGGGGGTGGTGCACTGTACCCGAAGATACTGCCATATCGGGTCAATGCATAGGGCGACGGAAGCAAGCTTCGAAATCGGCCCCCGTTCTCAAAAATCCATTTAATATATGGTCCCCAGATAGGGGACGTATCAGATATTAAACTGATAAGAACAGATTTTTTTAAGTTAGCCCTCAGAAACTCAATCAGAGTTCCAAGATCTTATTTGAACTCGATTGTTGCTCATCATCAGGTAACCCATTTTTTATTTCTTTTTAACACTAATGACCACGAAATAAAATCAATAAAAAAGATTTAACCAGAAAAAAAAAAAAAACATACACATTTACAATAACAAACAAACATTGCTTTGACCAGTAATTAATCATAGAGAAATTCCATTTCTCCAGGCATATACCATTAAGAAATCTATCATTCCACGGTTTATCGTTCCTCTTATCATCTGTCTTTTTACCGGAAGTCCCAACCAAGATGGAACTTTATAAGTGTCCAAAAATCTGTCCATATCAGCTTGAAATGAAAAATACACTTTGTCTCTAGCTTCCTCGTACCGATTTCCATATTTCGACCTTAGTTCCATTAAATCCATATCAAATGGTTTTCTTTCCTTTTTTGGCATATTTTCCAACATGCCATCCAAAACACCTCCAAATTCCATTGGTACATAAACCTCTTCTTTCTTTTTCTTTTCTTCAGCCACTTTTCTGGCTGGAACTTCCTCCAACTCAGGTTCTACAATTTCTTCTTCTTCCCTACTCCTTTTAGCTGTTTCCTTTTTCGTTGTTTGTTTCTTGGGACATAAATTTACCAGGTGATCTTCCTCACCGCACAGATGACACTTCTTTTTTTTGTTGTTGTTGCAGGTGTCTGCTTCATGACCTCCCTCCTGGCACTTATAGCACCACGAGTGAGTACATAAGTCTTTCCCGTGCCCGTATTGTTTACATTTACGGCAAAATTCCTCCATCCCTGAATAGAACAAGTCACCATTGACCGATCCAATTTTGAATCGCCCAGGTGGATAAATCACTTTACCGTCAGGTTCCATTTTAAATTTAACTTTAAATTTCCATTTTGTAGTCCATAGGCCATATTGGTTCAGGACTTTTCCCTTTGACAGAATATTGTCACAGAATCTAGAAAGAAAAGTCTCAATGTCTTTTTCCAATATATATGGGCTATACATCCGTACCGTCAATATTTTCTCCTGGTTCGGAAAATGCGGGGTCACCTCCACACCCTCCAAAACTGGATTGGCCTTCTTTTGCTGGTACTTGCTGCAAAAAAAATTAAAGTCCTCTTCAGAAGCCAATATAACATCGTAGTGTCCATTTCATGGGAATTCAAGCATAGACAGGATTTGTTCCTTCTTAATTTCCAGCAACTTGAATAAGATCTCCTCGACCACGAAACATAATCCTTTTCCTCTCTTACAGGTATCCAATAAGGAAATCCGGACTCCATTTCTGAGCTTAGCATACTCAGGGATGCCTTCTGATGATGCTCCACTTGATCCAGCCATGTCCATCAGGATAAACACCTCCCCCACTGTAAGCAGGTAGGTGGTGGTGATCGCTCCCCGTTGTCTGGGGACTAAGCCGGCTCCCTAATAGCAGCAGGGGGGTGAAGTCCCTCCGTTAAGAAGGACGATCCCCCCAGGCAAAGGAGCCGGGTACCCCAGACACCCTCTGGCCAGACCAAGTGAGCAGAACTACACTTGATCTTAGCCAAAAGGCCGAGAAGCGATAACCGTGAAAGGGGCGGGCCCAACAAGGTCCCCTTCATGGGCACTATCACTGCTTGCTGTCAGGGAGGCTGCCAGACAATTTTCCATGCACACTCTGGGCTGGGGGGCAGTCAACCACCAGTACACACAGCAGAACCTAAACCCATACCATTATTGCTAAGCAGCAAGACAGGGGCCCATTGCACTCCCACGGGGCCTTTTTAAATGCAATCCATAACCCGGATTTGCCAGGAACCCTTCTTACTCCTCCTACTTGCATGTGACACTGGGCTTAGGATCTGCATAGGAAACACACACACAAGCACACACCTACCTTTGTTGCCTGCAGATGCCTCCTTGGCTGTCCCCAAACGGTATCAAACCAACACCCACGGGAAGCTGTAAGCATAGAGGACATGCCTGCACCCCATTGGACTTACCTGTGTGGGTTAAATCCGGGTTATTTGACAACCTATGGCGGTGATGGTTCTGCTCAGGCAGAGCAGTGCTGATGCTCCTCATAAAGCTGTCGCTGCTGTGAAGGTTCTAGGTGACATCACAATCCCTATGGTTACATACACGACAAAGCTGGGTTGTTGTTGTTTACACTCTGCAAGGCCTGTGGAAGTGAGTGACATCATAGCACTGTAGTTCTGAGGGTTCTAGATGGATGCAACAATCTCCTGTTGCTTCTATGAAGGCCATAATAGACGACATCACCAAACAGCTCCATAGTCACATACACAGCAAAGGAGAGATGTTGTTTACACCTAGTGATGTCAGTGGTATTGAGTGACATCACAGCACAGTGCTAAGGCTCCTGGGCCTGGACACAGCAGCGGCTGCAATATCTCAACGGAGAATACGTTTATATATATGTGTGTGTGTGCGCGTATATATATATATATATATATATATATATATATATATATATATATTTCTCCGCCGAAATCACTTTTAAACCCATTTCCACCTTTTTTTCCCTTCTCTTCCTCTTACTTTTTTTTCACGTTTTTTTACGTTTTTCTCCTTTTCGCCTCTTTTCTGGGCGTATTATTCTTCTTTTTCTTCTTTTTTTTCGTCTAATGCATACCCCATCAGTGCAGCAATGCTTATTCAATACCGCCAGCAGATGGAGACACTGGGGGATAATTTTCTAAGGATTTATACTGATTTTTCCTGTCTGAATTTGTCGCACAGAAAGTTGCAGGCCAAATATGTGTGACATTTCTGCGACTTTAGCTTCTAGAGCATTTTTACAACATTATACATAGGTGCTGAATACATAAAAAGCGACTGTTCAGCGACAGACAAGTCGCATCGGCTGAAAGTAGGCCAGAATGTCAGTCCATGTTGGAGCAGGTTTAGATACAGTCTAAAGCATAGATCTCAAAGTCTGTGCACAGAATTTAGCAAGGGCCTCGCACCTTCTGATGCATCAGGTAGGTGCACTATAGCATAGCCTAACCCTCTGTACTTTGGTCTATATTGATGCGGGACATAGACAGCCAGCTGATGACCAATCCATTAGTGCAATGGATGGCTGGAAGCATTTGTCTTTGCCTTTGCAATACCACAGAAGCAATGCATGGTCAATGTACAGCAATGACACACCTGTGTGAACAGCCAGGAGACCCCCCCATGTTATGTTACATAGTTACATAGTTAGTACGGTCGAAAAAAGACATATGTCCATCAAGTTCAACCAGGGAATTAAGGGGTAGGGGTGTGGCGCGATATTGGGGAAGGGATGAGATTTTATATTTCTTCATAAGCATTAATCTTATTTTGTCAATTAGGAACATTCAGCACCCACCCGCTATCAAGGCAGCTGCCTATCATGTCATGCCCTACCTGCACAGGTGTGCTGGCTACTCAAATGATCCAATTAAGGAGGCCATTTAGTCAGCAGCAGCAGAAGTCCTGTGCCTGGACGCTCCAACAGCGGCCAGACACAAGCAGAAGCAGCAGAAGCAGCAGCAGCACCACCTTTTGTTTTTTGGCTGCAGCAGCAGCAGCAGCAGCAGCAAGGCCCACAGGGCTGGCTAGCTGGCTAGCCAGCAAGCAGGTAGCAATGAAAGTAGGAATCTTTCTTTTTAACCCTGTAAGGGGGTGGTGCACTGTACCCGAAGATACTGCCATATCGGGTCAATGCATAGGGCGACGGAAGCAAGCTTCGAAATCGGCCCCCGTTCTCAAAAATCCATTTAATATATGGTCCCCAGATAGGGGACGTATCAGATATTAAACTGATAAGAACAGATACTACACTTGATCTTAGCCAAAAGGCCGAGAAGCGATAACCGTGAAAGGGGCGGGCCCAACAAGGTCCCCTTCATGGGCACTATCACTGCTTGCTGTCAGGGAGGCTGCCAGACAATTTTCCATGCACACTCTGGGCTGGGGGGCAGTCAACCACCAGTACACACAGCAGAACCTAAACCCATACCATTATTGCTAAGCAGCAAGACAGGGGCCCATTGCACTCCCACGGGGCCTTTTTAAATGCAATCCATAACCCGGATTTGCCAGGAACCCTTCTTACTCCTCCTACTTGCATGTGACACTGGGCTTAGGATCTGCATAGGAAACACACACACAAGCACACACCTACCTTTGTTGCCTGCAGATGCCTCCTTGGCTGTCCCCAAACGGTATCAAACCAACACCCACGGGAAGCTGTAAGCATAGAGGACATGCCTGCACCCCATTGGACTTACCTGTGTGGGTTAAATCCGGGTTATTTGACAACCTATGGCGGTGATGGTTCTGCTCAGGCAGAGCAGTGCTGATGCTCCTCATAAAGCTGTCGCTGCTGTGAAGGTTCTAGGTGACATCACAATCCCTATGGTTACATACACGACAAAGCTGGGTTGTTGTTGTTTACACTCTGCAAGGCCTGTGGAAGTGAGTGACATCATAGCACTGTAGTTCTGAGGGTTCTAGATGGATGCAACAATCTCCTGTTGCTTCTATGAAGGCCATAATAGACGACATCACCAAACAGCTCCATAGTCACATACACAGCAAAGGAGAGATGTTGTTTACACCTAGTGATGTCAGTGGTATTGAGTGACATCACAGCACAGTGCTAAGGCTCCTGGGCCTGGACACAGCAGCGGCTGCAATATCTCAACGGAGAATACGTTTATATATATGTGTGTGTGTGCGCGTATATATATATATATATATATATATATATATATATATATTTCTCCGCCGAAATCACTTTTAAACCCATTTCCACCTTTTTTTCCCTTCTCTTCCTCTTACTTTTTGTTCACGTTTTTTTACGTTTTTCTCCTTTTCGCCTCTTTTCTGGGCGTATTATTCTTCTTTTTCTTCTTTTTTTTCGTCTAATGCATACCCCATCAGTGCAGCAATGCTTATTCAATACCGCCAGCAGATGGAGACACTGGGGGATAATTTTCTAAGGATTTATACTGATTTTTCCTGTCTGAATTTGTCGCACAGAAAGTTGCAGGCCAAATATGTGTGACATTTCTGCGACTTTAGCTTCTAGAGCATTTTTACAACATTATACATAGGTGCTGAATACATAAAAAGCGACTGTTCAGCGACAGACAAGTCGCATCGGCTGAAAGTAGGCCAGAATGTCAGTCCATGTTGGAGCAGGTTTAGATACAGTCTAAAGCATAGATCTCAAAGTCTGTGCACAGAATTTAGCAAGGGCCTCGCACCTTCTGATGCATCAGGTAGGTGCACTATAGCATAGCCTAACCCTCTGTACTTTGGTCTATATTGATGCGGGACATAGACAGCCAGCTGATGACCAATCCATTAGTGCAATGGATGGCTGGAAGCATTTGTCTTTGCCTTTGCAATACCACAGAAGCAATGCATGGTCAATGTACAGCAATGACACACCTGTGTGAACAGCCAGGAGACCCCCCCATGTTATGTTACATAGTTACATAGTTAGTACGGTCGAAAAAAGACATATGTCCATCAAGTTCAACCAGGGAATTAAGGGGTAGGGGTGTGGCGCGATATTGGGGAAGGGATGAGATTTTATATTTCTTCATAAGCATTAATCTTATTTTGTCAATTAGGAACATTCAGCACCCACCCGCTATCAAGGCAGCTGCCTATCATGTCATGCCCTACCTGCACAGGTGTGCTGGCTACTCAAATGATCCAATTAAGGAGGCCATTTAGTCAGCAGCAGCAGAAGTCCTGTGCCTGGACGCTCCAACAGCGGCCAGACACAAGCAGAAGCAGCAGAAGCAGCAGCAGCACCACCTTTTGTTTTTTGGCTGCAGCAGCAGCAGCAGCAGCAGCAAGGCCCACAGGGCTGGCTAGCTGGCTAGCCAGCAAGCAGGTAGCAATGAAAGTAGGAATCTTTCTTTTTAACCCTGTAAGGGGGTGGTGCACTGTACCCGAAGATACTGCCATATCGGGTCAATGCATAGGGCGACGGAAGCAAGCTTCGAAATCGGCCCCCGTTCTCAAAAATCCATTTAATATATGGTCCCCAGATAGGGGACGTATCAGATATTAAACTGATAAGAACAGATACTACACTTGATCTTAGCCAAAAGGCCGAGAAGCGATAACCGTGAAAGGGGCGGGCCCAACAAGGTCCCCTTCATGGGCACTATCACTGCTTGCTGTCAGGGAGGCTGCCAGACAATTTTCCATGCACACTCTGGGCTGGGGGGCAGTCAACCACCAGTACACACAGCAGAACCTAAACCCATACCATTATTGCTAAGCAGCAAGACAGGGGCCCATTGCACTCCCACGGGGCCTTTTTAAATGCAATCCATAACCCGGATTTGCCAGGAACCCTTCTTACTCCTCCTACTTGCATGTGACACTGGGCTTAGGATCTGCATAGGAAACACACACACAAGCACACACCTACCTTTGTTGCCTGCAGATGCCTCCTTGGCTGTCCCCAAACGGTATCAAACCAACACCCACGGGAAGCTGTAAGCATAGAGGACATGCCTGCACCCCATTGGACTTACCTGTGTGGGTTAAATCCGGGTTATTTGACAACCTATGGCGGTGATGGTTCTGCTCAGGCAGAGCAGTGCTGATGCTCCTCATAAAGCTGTCGCTGCTGTGAAGGTTCTAGGTGACATCACAATCCCTATGGTTACATACACGACAAAGCTGGGTTGTTGTTGTTTACACTCTGCAAGGCCTGTGGAAGTGAGTGACATCATAGCACTGTAGTTCTGAGGGTTCTAGATGGATGCAACAATCTCCTGTTGCTTCTATGAAGGCCATAATAGACGACATCACCAAACAGCTCCATAGTCACATACACAGCAAAGGAGAGATGTTGTTTACACCTAGTGATGTCAGTGGTATTGAGTGACATCACAGCACAGTGCTAAGGCTCCTGGGCCTGGACACAGCAGCGGCTGCAATATCTCAACGGAGAATACGTTTATATATATGTGTGTGTGTGCGCGTATATATATATATATATATATATATATATATATATATATATATATATTTCTCCGCCGAAATCACTTTTAAACCCATTTCCACCTTTTTTTCCCTTCTCTTCCTCTTACTTTTTGTTCACGTTTTTTTACGTTTTTCTCCTTTTCGCCTCTTTTCTGGGCGTATTATTCTTCTTTTTCTTCTTTTTTTTCGTCTAATGCATACCCCATCAGTGCAGCAATGCTTATTCAATACCGCCAGCAGATGGAGACACTGGGGGATAATTTTCTAAGGATTTATACTGATTTTTCCTGTCTGAATTTGTCGCACAGAAAGTTGCAGGCCAAATATGTGTGACATTTCTGCGACTTTAGCTTCTAGAGCATTTTTACAACATTATACATAGGTGCTGAATACATAAAAAGCGACTGTTCAGCGACAGACAAGTCGCATCGGCTGAAAGTAGGCCAGAATGTCAGTCCATGTTGGAGCAGGTTTAGATACAGTCTAAAGCATAGATCTCAAAGTCTGTGCACAGAATTTAGCAAGGGCCTCGCACCTTCTGATGCATCAGGTAGGTGCACTATAGCATAGCCTAACCCTCTGTACTTTGGTCTATATTGATGCGGGACATAGACAGCCAGCTGATGACCAATCCATTAGTGCAATGGATGGCTGGAAGCATTTGTCTTTGCCTTTGCAATACCACAGAAGCAATGCATGGTCAATGTACAGCAATGACACACCTGTGTGAACAGCCAGGAGACCCCCCCATGTTATGTTACATAGTTACATAGTTAGTACGGTCGAAAAAAGACATATGTCCATCAAGTTCAACCAGGGAATTAAGGGGTAGGGGTGTGGCGCGATATTGGGGAAGGGATGAGATTTTATATTTCTTCATAAGCATTAATCTTATTTTGTCAATTAGGAACATTCAGCACCCACCCGCTATCAAGGCAGCTGCCTATCATGTCATGCCCTACCTGCACAGGTGTGCTGGCTACTCAAATGATCCAATTAAGGAGGCCATTTAGTCAGCAGCAGCAGAAGTCCTGTGCCTGGACGCTCCAACAGCGGCCAGACACAAGCAGAAGCAGCAGAAGCAGCAGCAGCACCACCTTTTGTTTTTTGGCTGCAGCAGCAGCAGCAGCAGCAGCAAGGCCCACAGGGCTGGCTAGCTGGCTAGCCAGCAAGCAGGTAGCAATGAAAGTAGGAATCTTTCTTTTTAACCCTGTAAGGGGGTGGTGCACTGTACCCGAAGATACTGCCATATCGGGTCAATGCATAGGGCGACGGAAGCAAGCTTCGAAATCGGCCCCCGTTCTCAAAAATCCATTTAATATATGGTCCCCAGATAGGGGACGTATCAGATATTAAACTGATAAGAACAGATACTACACTTGATCTTAGCCAAAAGGCCGAGAAGCGATAACCGTGAAAGGGGCGGGCCCAACAAGGTCCCCTTCATGGGCACTATCACTGCTTGCTGTCAGGGAGGCTGCCAGACAATTTTCCATGCACACTCTGGGCTGGGGGGCAGTCAACCACCAGTACACACAGCAGAACCTAAACCCATACCATTATTGCTAAGCAGCAAGACAGGGGCCCATTGCACTCCCACGGGGCCTTTTTAAATGCAATCCATAACCCGGATTTGCCAGGAACCCTTCTTACTCCTCCTACTTGCATGTGACACTGGGCTTAGGATCTGCATAGGAAACACACACACAAGCACACACCTACCTTTGTTGCCTGCAGATGCCTCCTTGGCTGTCCCCAAACGGTATCAAACCAACACCCACGGGAAGCTGTAAGCATAGAGGACATGCCTGCACCCCATTGGACTTACCTGTGTGGGTTAAATCCGGGTTATTTGACAACCTATGGCGGTGATGGTTCTGCTCAGGCAGAGCAGTGCTGATGCTCCTCATAAAGCTGTCGCTGCTGTGAAGGTTCTAGGTGACATCACAATCCCTATGGTTACATACACGACAAAGCTGGGTTGTTGTTGTTTACACTCTGCAAGGCCTGTGGAAGTGAGTGACATCATAGCACTGTAGTTCTGAGGGTTCTAGATGGATGCAACAATCTCCTGTTGCTTCTATGAAGGCCATAATAGACGACATCACCAAACAGCTCCATAGTCACATACACAGCAAAGGAGAGATGTTGTTTACACCTAGTGATGTCAGTGGTATTGAGTGACATCACAGCACAGTGCTAAGGCTCCTGGGCCTGGACACAGCAGCGGCTGCAATATCTCAACGGAGAATACGTTTATATATATGTGTGTGTGTGCGCGTATATATATATATATATATATATATATATATATATATATATATATATATATATATTTCTCCGCCGAAATCACTTTTAAACCCATTTCCACCTTTTTTTCCCTTCTCTTCCTCTTACTTTTTGTTCACGTTTTTTTACGTTTTTCTCCTTTTCGCCTCTTTTCTGGGCGTATTATTCTTCTTTTTCTTCTTTTTTTTCGTCTAATGCATACCCCATCAGTGCAGCAATGCTTATTCAATACCGCCAGCAGATGGAGACACTGGGGGATAATTTTCTAAGGATTTATACTGATTTTTCCTGTCTGAATTTGTCGCACAGAAAGTTGCAGGCCAAATATGTGTGACATTTCTGCGACTTTAGCTTCTAGAGCATTTTTACAACATTATACATAGGTGCTGAATACATAAAAAGCGACTGTTCAGCGACAGACAAGTCGCATCGGCTGAAAGTAGGCCAGAATGTCAGTCCATGTTGGAGCAGGTTTAGATACAGTCTAAAGCATAGATCTCAAAGTCTGTGCACAGAATTTAGCAAGGGCCTCGCACCTTCTGATGCATCAGGTAGGTGCACTATAGCATAGCCTAACCCTCTGTACTTTGGTCTATATTGATGCGGGACATAGACAGCCAGCTGATGACCAATCCATTAGTGCAATGGATGGCTGGAAGCATTTGTCTTTGCCTTTGCAATACCACAGAAGCAATGCATGGTCAATGTACAGCAATGACACACCTGTGTGAACAGCCAGGAGACCCCCCCATGTTATGTTACATAGTTACATAGTTAGTACGGTCGAAAAAAGACATATGTCCATCAAGTTCAACCAGGGAATTAAGGGGTAGGGGTGTGGCGCGATATTGGGGAAGGGATGAGATTTTATATTTCTTCATAAGCATTAATCTTATTTTGTCAATTAGGAACATTCAGCACCCACCCGCTATCAAGGCAGCTGCCTATCATGTCATGCCCTACCTGCACAGGTGTGCTGGCTACTCAAATGATCCAATTAAGGAGGCCATTTAGTCAGCAGCAGCAGAAGTCCTGTGCCTGGACGCTCCAACAGCGGCCAGACACAAGCAGAAGCAGCAGAAGCAGCAGCAGCACCACCTTTTGTTTTTTGGCTGCAGCAGCAGCAGCAGCAGCAGCAAGGCCCACAGGGCTGGCTAGCTGGCTAGCCAGCAAGCAGGTAGCAATGAAAGTAGGAATCTTTCTTTTTAACCCTGTAAGGGGGTGGTGCACTGTACCCGAAGATACTGCCATATCGGGTCAATGCATAGGGCGACGGAAGCAAGCTTCGAAATCGGCCCCCGTTCTCAAAAATCCATTTAATATATGGTCCCCAGATAGGGGACGTATCAGATATTAAACTGATAAGAACAGATACTACACTTGATCTTAGCCAAAAGGCCGAGAAGCGATAACCGTGAAAGGGGCGGGCCCAACAAGGTCCCCTTCATGGGCACTATCACTGCTTGCTGTCAGGGAGGCTGCCAGACAATTTTCCATGCACACTCTGGGCTGGGGGGCAGTCAACCACCAGTACACACAGCAGAACCTAAACCCATACCATTATTGCTAAGCAGCAAGACAGGGGCCCATTGCACTCCCACGGGGCCTTTTTAAATGCAATCCATAACCCGGATTTGCCAGGAACCCTTCTTACTCCTCCTACTTGCATGTGACACTGGGCTTAGGATCTGCATAGGAAACACACACACAAGCACACACCTACCTTTGTTGCCTGCAGATGCCTCCTTGGCTGTCCCCAAACGGTATCAAACCAACACCCACGGGAAGCTGTAAGCATAGAGGACATGCCTGCACCCCATTGGACTTACCTGTGTGGGTTAAATCCGGGTTATTTGACAACCTATGGCGGTGATGGTTCTGCTCAGGCAGAGCAGTGCTGATGCTCCTCATAAAGCTGTCGCTGCTGTGAAGGTTCTAGGTGACATCACAATCCCTATGGTTACATACACGACAAAGCTGGGTTGTTGTTGTTTACACTCTGCAAGGCCTGTGGAAGTGAGTGACATCATAGCACTGTAGTTCTGAGGGTTCTAGATGGATGCAACAATCTCCTGTTGCTTCTATGAAGGCCATAATAGACGACATCACCAAACAGCTCCATAGTCACATACACAGCAAAGGAGAGATGTTGTTTACACCTAGTGATGTCAGTGGTATTGAGTGACATCACAGCACAGTGCTAAGGCTCCTGGGCCTGGACACAGCAGCGGCTGCAATATCTCAACGGAGAATACGTTTATATATATGTGTGTGTGTGCGCGTATATATATATATATATATATATATATATATATATTTCTCCGCCGAAATCACTTTTAAACCCATTTCCACCTTTTTTTCCCTTCTCTTCCTCTTACTTTTTTTTCACGTTTTTTTACGTTTTTCTCCTTTTCGCCTCTTTTCTGGGCGTATTATTCTTCTTTTTCTTCTTTTTTTTCGTCTAATGCATACCCCATCAGTGCAGCAATGCTTATTCAATACCGCCAGCAGATGGAGACACTGGGGGATAATTTTCTAAGGATTTATACTGATTTTTCCTGTCTGAATTTGTCGCACAGAAAGTTGCAGGCCAAATATGTGTGACATTTCTGCGACTTTAGCTTCTAGAGCATTTTTACAACATTATACATAGGTGCTGAATACATAAAAAGCGACTGTTCAGCGACAGACAAGTCGCATCGGCTGAAAGTAGGCCAGAATGTCAGTCCATGTTGGAGCAGGTTTAGATACAGTCTAAAGCATAGATCTCAAAGTCTGTGCACAGAATTTAGCAAGGGCCTCGCACCTTCTGATGCATCAGGTAGGTGCACTATAGCATAGCCTAACCCTCTGTACTTTGGTCTATATTGATGCGGGACATAGA
>NW_026609929.1:0-22227 GCF_029499605.1 Hyla sarda | reverse complement strand
ACCCGAAGATACTGCCATATCGGGTCAATGCATAGGGCGACGGAAGCAAGCTTCGAAATCGGCCCCCGTTCTCAAAAATCCATTTAATATATGGTCCCCAGATAGGGGACGTATCAGATATTAAACTGATAAGAACAGATTTTTTTTTTTTTTTTTTTTTTTTTTTCCTCAGTTACAGACTATTGTTTGGACGATCATCAGGTCACCTACCAAGACTCGTCACTTAAAACAATATCTGAAAAAACATCATACGGAAAAAACTAACTAAGGGAACCGAGTGCCAAGAAAAAGTGACCAAACAACAAAACAAAAAAACATGTCAAAAACAATCACAGAAATTGGTCAAAAACTTACAGCTTTCTCCTTTACGTACTTCTTATAAATTTTTCCATCGTGTATGCATCCAGATTTTCTCCGCTTCTTCTTCACCAATTCTCTTTTTGTCCAGTAGAAAGATAGTAAAAATCCTTCCTAAAAACAATCTTTTCAATTCCCTCGGAGAAATAACAACATTTTTAAAAACAAGCAAATTGCGTGAGTCCCATAAAACCTCTTTAAAAACAGAAAAAAGAATCCAATTAGTACGTGTATCTTCCTTTTTACTAAGATCTTGACCAATAAAAACTTTCTCAAAAGAAAAACTGTTATATCCAGTGAGTTGGATTAAAAACTTCTTTAAAAACATAAAAAATTCTTTTGCATAAAAACAGTCCCAATAAAGGTGCACTAAGTCTTCTCTACCTCCACAACCCTCTCTTGGGCATCTGTCACTTATTCTCAAACCTCTTCCATTTAAAAAAGATCGGGTTGGGAGGCAGCCATGAAAGGACATCCAACTAACGTCTTTTTGTCTGTTTGATAGTCCAATAACTTTAAAAAACTTCCAAAGCTTCACAGACTGAGCATTAGTGCAGAATGGTACTTCATATAATCTCTCATTTTTCCTTATTTCTTGTTCTATTTTCTTTTTATCAGGTTCACCTAAAGAGCTCAAACCAAATTGATCATTGAAAGACCCGAGGAGCACATAGAAGGTAGGTATCACATGTGCTATGGGTCTCCTCAAATCCCTCTCACACCAGCCCCATTTGGAAAACAACCATCCTGCAAGGTATTTACTCATGTCTGCCGCCCTATTATTGCACTGTATCAATTTAAAAATTAAAAGAAAATAGTGCACCTTTAAAAACAGATCAATGTTTGGAAAGTTATATCCGCCCAAATTCATACTCTTCATCACTTCTTCTCTTCTCATTTTCTCCATCTTAGACCCCCAGAAGAACACAAAAAGCTTCCTTGTGACTCTCCTAGTCCATAACTTCCCTGGAGGAAGCACCATAGCCGTATACAAGAGAAGCGGTAGGATTACAGACTTAATGATAAGAACTTTCCCTTTAAGTGACAAGTTCCTTAACCTCCAGAAGGATAGCTTCTTCTCAATTTTACTGTCCAAAGTCTCATAACTTTTCTTTCCTTTGAGGTATTTATCAAATATCACTCCTAGCACTTCAATGTCTTCTTTTTCCTTAACACCATCCACTACTATATTCTCTTGGTTCCCAAAACTGCATAATTGGCACTTCCCCCAGTTCACATTCATCCCAGCCACACAACAAAAAATCCTCACATGCAAATTTACTCTGTTGAGATCTGCTTGGGATGTACAAGTAAAAACCACATCGTCCATATAACTTAAAACCTTTAACTTACTACCATCACTACCTGGAATAAAAACACCACTCACACATTTATCTTTCTGCACATTCTTCAACAGGCCCTCTGTAACGCATATAAACAGAATTGGGGAGAGTGGGCATCCCTGTCTGACTCCAGACAAGACATTAAAAGCAGGCCCCACATGCCCATTTACTAAAATCTGACTTGTCACCCCATGATAAAAACTCATAATAACAGATAATAACTTTTCTGGAATACCTAAGTGTTTTAAAGCAATGAACATAAAATCATGTGCAACCTTATCATAAGCCTTTTCGAAATCTATGGACTCAACAAACAGTGCATTCTTGTTAAAGTTACTGTAATAAATAGAGTCTCTTAAAAGCAATAAATTATCTGTTATTTTTCTTTTCGGTACTGCACAAACTTGGTATTCTCCCACAAGGTGGTCCACTACATCACTCAGTCTATTAGCCACAATCTTAGCAATTATCTTGTAGTCACAATTTAATAAAGTTATAGGTCTCCAATTTTTAAGATCTCTGCCATCACCTTTTTTATGAATTAATGTTATGACCCCTTTCTTCATAGATTCAGCTAAAACACCTGAGTTAAAAACATATTGCACCACCCGTGTAAACTCTTTACTTAAAATATTCCAGAACGCGGAATAAAACTCAGCGGGGAGACCATCACAGCCTGGTGTCTTCCCTTTGGCCATCTTATCCAGGGCCTGCTTGATCTCCCCTTCACTAACATCATCAATCAAAAAATCTACTTTTTCAACAGGAACATTATTCTCCAAAATATTACAATAATCATTCATCTCCGTCTCACTGGCTCTGCTCTTATTACTAAAGAGTGTCTCATAAAATCTGCCAATCTCCTTCACCATCTCCTCTCCAAAAACTTCCCCCGTAGGGGTAAAAACAGATTTAAAAACACCTTTAGCATTAAAACATTTTTTAAAGAAATACCGTGTACACTGCTCATTTTCTTCTAGGTGCTGCACTTTAGACTTATATACAATATTCCTTCCCTTTTCCAACAACCTTTTTTTCATCTCCCCCTTCACCTTAACAATCTCATCCTCCACCTCCACACCAACACGTTTAAACTTATAGAGAGTCTCTAACCGGGATACAAGCCTTTCATCACTCCTCCTCTTCTCTTGTGCTCTCTTTATGCAAAACATCTTAAAGAAATTAGAAAACTCTCCTTTAGCCCATTCCCACCACACTAAGACATTACTAAAATCAGGTTGTTTAGAAACACAGGATAAAAACACATGATTAAAACCAGCCATTACTTCCTCATCTTCCAATAGACTTACATTTAATTTCCAGAGCCCCCTCCCAAAATGAAGGGACTCTGTGACACTTATCTCAGCCGACACCATCTTGTGGTCTGAGAAAGTTGACATCATTTGATTGCACCGGACCACCTTAATCCCATCAGAGACCAGGATGTAATCGATCCGGGATTTACAGCGGCCACTATCTGATATGTACGTATATCTTTCATCAGTGCTAACCATCAGTCCAACATCAGTAAAATGCAAGTCTTGAATAATTTGATTTAAAACATTGGAAGTAATATCAGTTCTAACCTCAGCAGAGCTCTCACGATCATTGACGGATCTAATGCAGTTAAAATCGCCAACAATAATAGTATCTTCACGACCAGGGATAAAAAACTTAAGGGACTCTAAAAAAGACAAACGTGCTTGTTTTTCTGCTGGAGCATACACATTAAAAATTCTCATCCTCTGGCCCAAAACCTCAAAAATTAAAACCATACAACGACCAGGTACTAAAGTTTGGCAATTTAAAACTTTAATGTCCCTGTTTCGCAATAAAATCCCAACACCTTCATTTTTGTTTTCTGCACATGTGGACCAGAAGGACTGCCCACACTTCCACTCATTTGCATAAGGTGCTGACTTTATTGCACACTCCTGTAAACATATCACATCACTTCTAACATTCTCAAGAATATCAAAAATTGCAGCTCTCCTAATTTCAGACTCAATACTTCTTACATTAATAGTTGTTACAACCAAAGTCATAATAACTAGGAAAAGAAAACCAAATGCTTTAAAATCCATCTTAACTTAGAAATTAACATTTTGGCCTTCAACTTTCCTATGTAAACTTGCAAAACAATCAGGCGACCCTATGTTAGAGTCCCTGTCTATTTCATTATCACTACCAAGAACAAGGGCTTCCTGATCCTCAGTCCAGCTCCCTGTCTTACACCTTTTATTCACAACCTGCACATCCTCATCTTCCTCCTCCTCTTCTTCCTTACTGCGAGAAACTCTCTGACCAGGTGTTAGAGATCTCTGAGATGACCCAACAACTTCCATTCCCTCCTCCTCCCCCACAATTGGGTTTGGACATTCAATATCATCCATAGCCTCTTCACTAGAAAGAACATCACCATACACTGTCTCAATTTTCTCCACCACTTTCACTTTTTTTGCTTTTTTCTTTTTCACCAAGGTAAATTCACCTCCCACACCTGTCTCCTCACCAGTCACAGCAGTGGAAACACCCTCCTCCCCTGACCTCTCCTGAGTGCTAATGTGCTCCACTATCACAGAACTTTCCTCAGCCACCTGTGCCACATTAACACTCACACTCACACTCTCACCAACTCCAGGAACAAACCTCCCTCCCCCTTTTTCTCTTTGTTCTCCTCTATTCCCAGCTGCATCAGCATAACTTCTCTTCTTTTTATACCACATATCACAGCCTCTTGCCAAATGTTCCTCACTTCCACAGATATCACATGTCTTCTTCTCTGTACAAATACTTGCTTCATGACCAGTTTTCCCACAATTTCTGCAACATTCTCCTTTCTCAGGGCAATAATCCTGCACATGGCCATAGGCATGGCACTTTCTACAATATTGCAACTGGCCTTCATAAAAGCAGAAACCTCTCTCTCCTCCGATAGAAAACACCTGTGGTATGCTCTTCCTTCCATCTTGCATTCCTTCATCTTTTTTAAATTTTACAATAAACTTTCTCTTACAATTAAAGTACCCAAACTTGTTCTTAAGTCTTCCTATAAATTTCACTTCCTCGCAATACCGGAACAAAAAGTTTGTAACCATTTCATCAGAAACCTTAGGATTATACATGTGGACAATTACTACCTTTGTTGTATTCATAAATAACGGTTCCACTTTAATCTTCTTCATTATAGCAGGCTCACTTTTCCTCTTCATTTCTTCAAGATCCATATAGACTCTCTGGCAAATCTCAGAACCACAAAAAGTAATATCATAAATTCCTTGCCTAGGAAAATCCTGTATAGCCAATACATTCCATACCTGTAGGTAATCAAGCTTGCGAAGAATCTCCACAACGATTTGGTCAAGTCCGATCGTCCCCCGGTGCTCGCCAGGAACGTAGATCCGCACCGTGTCCTCAAGTCCACGCGCCTTCTCGCTCATTTTTGCAGGTAAAACCCACGATCGCAGCTCAGCAACAATCCAGGGCCCCCCGTAAAGAGGGCCCCGATCACCACTCCTTTCAACCCAAACCACGCACAGAAATCCACACGTGATCTTAGCCAAAAGGCCGAGAAGCGATAACCGTGAAAGGGGCGGGCCCAACAAGGTCCCCTTCATGGGCACTATCACTGCTTGCTGTCAGGGAGGCTGCCAGACAATTTTCCATGCACACTCTGGGCTGGGGGGCAGTCAACCACCAGTACACACAGCAGAACCTAAACCCATACCATTATTGCTAAGCAGCAAGACAGGGGCCCATTGCACTCCCACGGGGCCTTTTTAAATGCAATCCATAACCCGGATTTGCCAGGAACCCTTCTTACTCCTCCTACTTGCATGTGACACTGGGCTTAGGATCTGCATAGGAAACACACACACAAGCACACACCTACCTTTGTTGCCTGCAGATGCCTCCTTGGCTGTCCCCAAACGGTATCAAACCAACACCCACGGGAAGCTGTAAGCATAGAGGACATGCCTGCACCCCATTGGACTTACCTGTGTGGGTTAAATCCGGGTTATTTGACAACCTATGGCGGTGATGGTTCTGCTCAGGCAGAGCAGTGCTGATGCTCCTCATAAAGCTGTCGCTGCTGTGAAGGTTCTAGGTGACATCACAAATCCCTTTGGTTACATACACAACAAAGCTGGGTTGTTGTTGTTTACACTCTGCAAGGCCTGTGGAAGTGAGTGACATCATAGCACTGTAGTTCTGAGGGTTCAAGATGGATGCAACAATCTCCTGTTGCTTCTATGAAGGCCGTAATAGACGACATCACCAAACAGCTCCATAGTCACATACACAGCAAAGGAGAGATGTTGTTTACACCTAGTGATGTCAGTGGTATTGAGTGACATCACAGCACAGTGCTAAGGCTCCTGGGCCTGGACACAGCAGCGGCTGCAATATCTCAACGGAGAATACGTTTATATCTATGTGTGTGTGTGCGCATATATATATATATATATATATATATATATATATATATATATTTCTCCGCCGAAATCACTTTTAAACCCATTTCCACCTTTTTTTCCCTTCTCTTCCTCTTACTTTTTTTTCACGTTTTTTTACGTTTTTCTCCTTTTCGCCTCTTTTCTGGGCGTATTATTCTTCTTTTTCTTCTTTTTTTTCGTCTAATGCATACCCCATCAGTGCAGCAATGCTTATTCAATACCGCCAGCAGATGGAGACACTGGGGGATAATTTTCTAAGGATTTATACTGATTTTTCCTGTCTGAATTTGTCGCACAGAAAGTTGCAGGCCAAATATGTGTGACATTTCTGCGACTTTAGCTTCTAGAGCATTTTTACAACATTATACATAGGTGCTGAATACATAAAAAGCGACTGTTCAGCGACAGACAAGTCGCATCGGCTGAAAGTAGGCCAGAATGTCAGTCCATGTTGGACTAAAGCATAGATCTCAAAGTCTGTGCACAGAATTTAGCAAGGGCCTCGCACCTTCTGATGCATCAGGTAGGTGCACAATAGCATAGCCTAACCCTCTGTACTTTGGTCTATATTGATGCGGGACATAGACAGCCAGCTGATGACCAATCCATTAGTGCAATGGATGGCTGGAAGCATTTGTCTTTGCCTTTGCAATACCACAGAAGCAATGCATGGTCAATGTACAGCAATGACACACCTGTGTGAACAGCCAGGAGACCCCCCCCCCCCCCCATGTTATGTTACATAGTTACATAGTTAGTACGGTCGAAAAAAGACATATGTCCATCACGTTCAACCAGGGAATTAAGGGGTAGGGGTGTGGCGCGATATTGGGGAAGGGATGAGATTTTATATTTCTTCATAAGCATTAATCTTATTTTGTCAATTAGGAACATTCAGCACCCACCCGCTATCAAGGCAGCTGCCTATCATGTCATGCCCTACCTGCACAGGTGTGCTGGCTACTCAAATGATCCAATTAAGGAGGCCATTTAGTCAGCAGCAGCAGAAGTCCTGTGCCTGGACGCTCCAACAGGGGCCAGACACAAGCAGAAGCAGAAGCAGCAGAAGCAGCAGCAGCACCACCTTTTGTTTTTTGGCTGCAGCAGCAGCAAGGCCCACAGGGCTGGCTAGCTGGCTAGCCAGCAAGCAGGTAGCAATGAAAGTAGGAATCTTTCTTTTTAACCCTGTAAGGGGGTGGTGCACTGTACCCGAAGATACTGCCATATCGGGTCAATGCATAGGGCGACGGAAGCAAGCTTCGAAATCGGCCCCCGTTCTCAAAAATCCATTTAATATATGGTCCCCAGATAGGGGACGTATCAGATATTAAACTGATAAGAACAGATACTACACTTGATCTTAGCCAAAAGGCCGAGAAGCGATAACCGTGAAAGGGGCGGGCCCAACAAGGTCCCCTTCATGGGCACTATCACTGCTTGCTGTCAGGGAGGCTGCCAGACAATTTTCCATGCACACTCTGGGCTGGGGGGCAGTCAACCACCAGTACACACAGCAGAACCTAAACCCATACCATTATTGCTAAGCAGCAAGACAGGGGCCCATTGCACTCCCACGGGGCCTTTTTAAATGCAATCCATAACCCGGATTTGCCAGGAACCCTTCTTACTCCTCCTACTTGCATGTGACACTGGGCTTAGGATCTGCATAGGAAACACACACACAAGCACACACCTACCTTTGTTGCCTGCAGATGCCTCCTTGGCTGTCCCCAAACGGTATCAAACCAACACCCACGGGAAGCTGTAAGCATAGAGGACATGCCTGCACCCCATTGGACTTACCTGTGTGGGTTAAATCCGGGTTATTTGACAACCTATGGCGGTGATGGTTCTGCTCAGGCAGAGCAGTGCTGATGCTCCTCATAAAGCTGTCGCTGCTGTGAAGGTTCTAGGTGACATCACAAATCCCTTTGGTTACATACACAACAAAGCTGGGTTGTTGTTGTTTACACTCTGCAAGGCCTGTGGAAGTGAGTGACATCATAGCACTGTAGTTCTGAGGGTTCAAGATGGATGCAACAATCTCCTGTTGCTTCTATGAAGGCCGTAATAGACGACATCACCAAACAGCTCCATAGTCACATACACAGCAAAGGAGAGATGTTGTTTACACCTAGTGATGTCAGTGGTATTGAGTGACATCACAGCACAGTGCTAAGGCTCCTGGGCCTGGACACAGCAGCTGGCTGCAATATCTCAACGGAGAATACGTTTATATCTATGTGTGTGTGTGCGCATATATATATATATATATATATATATATATATATATATATATATTTCTCCGCCGAAATCACTTTTAAACCCATTTCCACCTTTTTTTCCCTTCTCTTCCTCTTACTTTTTTTTCACGTTTTTTTACGTTTTTCTCCTTTTCGCCTCTTTTCTGGGCGTATTATTCTTCTTTTTCTCTTTTTTTTTCGTCTAATGCATACCCCATCAGTGCAGCAATGCTTATTCAATACCGCCAGCAGATGGAGACACTGGGGGATAATTTTCTAAGGATTTATACTGATTTTTCCTGTCTGAATTTGTCGCACAGAAAGTTGCAGGCCAAATATGTGTGACATTTCTGCGACTTTAGCTTCTAGAGCATTTTTACAACATTATACATAGGTGCTGAATACATAAAAAGCGACTGTTCAGCGACAGACAAGTCGCATCGGCTGAAAGTAGGCCAGAATGTCAGTCCATGTTGGAGCAGGTTTCATACAGTCTAAAGCATAGATCTCAAAGTCTGTGCACAGAATTTAGCAAGGGCCTCTCTGCCCCTTCTGATGCATCAGGTAGGTGCACAATAGCATAGCCTAACCCTCTGTACTTTGGTCTATATTGATGCGGGACATAGACAGCCAGCTGATGACCAATCCATTAGTGCAATGGATGGCTGGAAGCATTTGTCTTTGCCTTTGCAATACCACAGAAGCAATTGCATGGTCAATGTACAGCAATGACACACCTGTGTGAAACAGCCAGGAGACCCCCCCCCACCCATGTTATGTTACATAGTTACATAGTTAGTACGAGTCGAAAAAAGACTATCGTCCATCACGTTCAACCAGGGAATTAAGGGGTAGGGGTGTGGCGCGATATTGGGGAAGGGATGAGACTTTTATATTTCTTCATAAGCATTAATCTTATTTTGTCAATTAGGAACATTCAGCACCCCACCCGCTATCAAGGCAGCTGCCTATCATGTCATGCCCTACCTGCACAGGTGTGCTGGCTACTCAAATGATCCAATTAAGGAGGCCATTTAGTCAGCAGCAGCAGAAGTCCTGTAGCCTGGACGCTCCAACAGGGGCCAGACACAAGCAGAAGCAGAAGCAGCAGAAGCAGCAGCAGCACCACCTTTTGTTTTTTTGGCTGCAGCAGCAGCAAGGCCCACAGGGCTGGCTAGCTGGCTAGCCAGCAAGCAGGTAGCAATGAAAGTAGGAATCTTTCTTTTTAACCCTGTAAGGGGGTGGTGCACTGTATCCCGAAGATACTGCCATATCGGGTCAATGCATAGGGCGACGGAAGCAAGCTTCGAAATCGGGCCCCCGTTCTCAAAAATCCATTTAATATATGGTCCCCAGATAGGGGACGTCTCAGATATTAAACTGATAAGAACAGATACTACACTTGATCTTAGCCCAAAAGGCCGAGAAGCGATAACCGTGAAAGGGGCGGGCCCAACAAAGTCCCCTATCATGGGCACTGATCACTGCTTGCTGTCAGGGAGGCTGCCAGACTATTTTCCATGCACACTCTGGGCTGGGGGGCAGTCAACCACCAGTACACACAGCAGAACCTAAACCCATACGCAGTTATTGCTAAGCAGCAAGACAGGGGCCCATTGCACGTCCACGGGGCCTTTTAAATGCAATCCATACCCGGATTTGCCAGGAACCCTCTTACTCCTCCTACTTGCATGTGACACTTGGGCTTAGGATTCTGCATAGGAAACACACACACAAGCACACACACCTACCTTTGTTGCCTGCAGATGCCTCCTTGGCTGGTCCCCAAACGGTATCAAACAACACCCACGGGAAGCTGTAAGCATAGAGACATGCCTGCACCCCATTGGACTTACCTGTGTGGGTTAAATCCGGGTTATTTGACAACCTATGCGCGGTGATGGTTCTGCTCAGGCAGAGCAGTGCTGATGCTCCTCATAAAGCTGTCGCTGCTGTGAAGGTTCTAGGTGACATCACAAATCCCTTTGGTTACATACACAACAAAGCTGGGTTGTTGTTGTTTACACTCTGCAAGGCCTGTGGAAGTGAGTGACATCATAGCACTGTAGTTCTGAGGGTTCAAGATGGATGCAACAATCTCCTGTTGCTTCTATGAAGGCCGTAATAGACGACATCTCACCAACAGCTCCATAGTCACATACACAGCAAAGGAGAGATGTTGTTTACACCTAGTGATGTCAGTGGTATTGAGTGACATCACAGCACAGTGCTAAGGCTCCTGGGCCTGGACACAGCAGCGGCTGCAATATCTCAACGGAGAATACGTTTATATCTATGTGTGTGTGTGCGCATATATATATATATATATATATATATATATATATATATATATATATTTTCTCCGCCGAAATCACTTTTAAACCCATTTCCACCTTTTTTTCCCTTCTCTTCCTCTTAACTTTTTTTTCACGTTTTTTTACGTTTTTCTCCTCTTTCGCCTCTTTTCTGGGCGTATTATTCTTCTTTTTCCTTCTTTTTTTTTCGTCTAATGCATACCCCATCAGTGCAGCAATGCTTATTCAATACCGCCAGCAGATGGAGACACTGGGGATAATTTTCTAAGGATTTATACTGATTTTTCCTGTCTGAATTTGTCGCACAGAAAGTTGCAGGCCAAATATGTGTGACATTTCTGCGACTTTAGCTTCTAGAGCATTTTTACAACATTATACATAGGTGCTGAATACATAAAAAGCGACTGTTCAGCGACAGACAAGTCGCATCGGCTGAAAGTAGGCCAGAATGTCAGTCCATGTTGGAGCAGGTTTAGATACAGTCTAAAGCATAGATCTCAAAGTCTGTGCACAGAATTTAGCAAGGGCCTCGCACCTTCTGATGCATCAGGTAGGTGCACAATAGCATAGCCTAACCCTCTGTACTTTGGTCTATATTGATGCGGGACATAGACAGCCAGCTGATGACCAATCCATTAGTGCAATGGATGGCTGGAAGCATTTGTCTTTGCCTTTGCAATACACAGAAGCAATGCATGGTCAATGTACAGCAATGACACACCTGTGTGAACAGCCAGGAGAGACCCCCCCCCCCAGGTTATGTTACATAGTTACATAGTTAGTACGGTCGAAAAAAGACATATGTCCATCACGTTCAACCAGGGAATTAAGGGGTAGGGGTGTGGCGCGATATTGGGAAGGATGAGATTTTATATTTCTTCATAAGCATTAATCTTATTTTGTCAATTAGGAACATTCAGCACCCACCCGCTATCAAGGCAGCTGCCTATCATGTCATGCCCTACCTGCACAGGTGTGCTGGCTACTCAAATGATCCAATTAAGGAGGCCATTTAGTCAGCAGCAGCAGAAGTCCTGTGCCTGGACGCTCCAACAGGGGCCAGACACAAGCAGAAGCAGAAGCAGCAGAAGCAGCAGCAGCACCACCTTTTGTTTTTTGGCTTGCAGCAGCAGCAAGGCCCACAGGGCTGGCTAGCTGGCTAGCCAGCAAGCAGGTAGCAATGAAAGTAGGAATCTTTCTTTTTAACCCTGTAAGGGGGTGGTGCACTGTACCCGAAGATACTGCCATATCGGGTCAATGCATAGGGCGACGGAAGCAAGCTTCGAAATCGGCCCCCGTTCTCAAAAATCCATTTAATATATGGTCCCCAGATAGGGACGTATCAGATATTAAACTGATAAGAACAGATACTACACTTGATCTTAGCCAAAAGGCCGAGAAGCGATAACCGTGAAAGGGGCGGGCCCCAACAAGGTCCCCTTCATGGGCACTATCACTGCTTGCTGTCAGGGAGGCTGCCAGACAATTTTCCATGCACACTCTGGGCTGGGGGGCAGTCAACCACCAGTACACACAGCAGAACCTAAACCCATACCATTATTGCTAAGCAGCAAGACAGGGGCCCATTGCACTCCCACGGGGCCTTTTTAAATGCAATCCATAACCCGGATTTGCCAGGAACCCTTCTTACTCCTCCTACTTGCATGTGACACTGGGCTTAGGATCTGCATAGGAAACACACACACAAGCACACACCTACCTTTGTTGCCTGCAGATGCCTCCTTGGCTGTCCCCAAACGGTATCAAACCAACACCCACGGGAAGCTGTAAGCATAGAGGACATGCCTGCACCCCATTGGACTTACCTGTGTGGGTTAAATCCGGGTTATTTGACAACCTATGGCGGTGATGGTTCTGCTCAGGCAGAGCAGTGCTGATGCTCCTCATGAAAGCTGTCGCTGCTGTGAAGGTTCTAGGTGACATCACAAATCCCTTTGGTTACATACACAACAAAGCTGGGTTGTTGTTGTTTGACACTCTGCAAGGCCTGTGGAAGTGAGTGACATCATAGCACTGTAGTTCTGAGGGTTCAAGATGGATGCAACAATCTCCTGTTGCTTCTATGAAGGCCCGTAATAGACGACATCACCAAACAGCTCCATAGTCACATACACAGCAAAGGAGAGATGTTGTTTACACCTAGTGATGTCAGTGGTATGAGTGACATCACAGCACAGTGCTAAGGCTCCTGGGCCTGGACACAGCAGCGGCTGCAATATCTCAACGGAGAATACGTTTAATATCTAGTGTGTGTGTGTGGCGCATAATATATATATATATATATATAATATATATATATATATATTTCTCCGCCGAAATCACTTTAAAACCCATTCCACCTTTTTTTTCCCTTCTCTTCCTCTTACTTTTTTTTTTCACGTTTTTTTACGTTTTTCTCCTTTTCGCCTCTTTTCTGGGCGTATTATTCTTCTTTTTCTTCTTTTTTTCGTCTAATGCATACCCCATCAGTGCAGCAATGCTTATTCAATACCGCCAGCAGATGGAGACACTGGGGGATAATTTTCTAAGGATTTATACTGATTTTTCCTGTCTGAATTTGTCGCACAGAAAGTTGCAGGCCAAATATGTGTGACATTTCTGCGACTTTAGCTTCTAGAGCATTTTTACAACATTATACATAGGTGCTGAATACATAAAAAGCGACTGTTCAGCGACAGACAAGTCGCATCGGCTGAAAGTAGGCCAGAATGTCAGTCCATGTTGGAGCAGGTTTAGATACAGTCTAAAGCAATAGATCTCAAAGTCTGTGCACAGAATTTAGCAAGGGCCTCGCACCTTCTGATGCATCAGGTAGGTGCACAATAGCATAGCCTAACCCTCTGTACTTTGGTCTATATTGATGCGGGACATAGACAGCCAGCTGATGACCAATCCATTAGTGCAATGGATGGCTGGAAGCATTTGTCTTTGCCTTTGCAATACCACAGAAGCAATGCATGGTCAATGTACAGCAATGACACACCTGTGTGAACAGCCAGGAGACCCCCCCCCCCCATGTTATGTTACATAGTTACATAGTTAGTACGGTCGAAAAAAGACATATGTCCATCACGTTCAACCAGGGAATTAAGGGGTAGGGGTGTGGCGCGATATTGGGGAAGGGATGAGATTTTATATTTCTTCATAAGCATTAATCTTATTTTGTCAATTAGGAACATTCAGCACCCACCCGCTATCAAGGCAGCTGCCTATCATGTCATGCCCCTACCTGCACAGGTGTGCTGGCTACTCAAATGATCCAATTAAGGAGGCCATTTAGTCAGCAGCAGCAGAGTCCTGTGCCTGGACGCTCCAACAGGGGCCAGACACAAGCAGAAGCAGAAGCAGCAGAAGCAGCAGCAGCACCACCTTTTGTTTTTTGGCTGCAGCAGCAGCAAGGCCCACAGGGCTGGCTAGCTGGCTAGCCAGCAAGCAGGTAGCAATGAAAGTAGGAATCTTTCTTTTTAAACCCTGTAAGGGGGGTGGTGCACTGTACCCGAAGATACTGCCATATCGGGTCAATGCATAGGGCGACGGAAGCAAGCTTCGAAATCGGCCCCCGTTCTCAAAAATCCATTTAATATATGGTCCCCAGATAGGGGACGTATCAGATATTAAACTGATAAGAAACAGATACTACACTTGATCTTAGCCAAAAGGCCGAGAAGCGATAACCGTGAAAGGGGCGGGCCCAACAAGGTCCCCTTCATGGGCACTATCACTGCTTGCTGTCAGGGAGGCTGCCAGACAATTTTCCATGCACACTCTGGGCTGGGGGCAGTCAACCACCAGTACACACAGCAGAACCTAAACCCATACCATTATTGCTAAGCAGCAAGACAGGGGCCCATTGCACTCCCACGGGCCTTTTTAAATGCAATCCATAACCCGGATTTTGCCAGGAACCCTTCTTACTCCTCCTACTTGCATGTGACACTGGGCTTAGGATCTGCATAGGAAACACACACACAAGCACACACCTACCTTTGTTGCCTGCAGATGCCTCTTGGCTGTCCCCAAACGGTATCAAACCAACACCCACGGGAAGCTGTAAGCATAGAGGACATGCCTGCACCCCATTGGACTTACCTGTGTGGGTTAAATCCGGGTTATTTGACAACCTATGGCGGTGATGGTTCTGCTCAGGCAGAGCAGTGCTGATGCTCCTCATAAAGCTGTCGCTGCTGTGAAGGTTCTAGGTGACATCACAAATCCCTTTGGTTACATACACAACAAAGCTGGGTTGTTGTTGTTTACACTCTGCAAGGCCTGTGGAAGTGAGTGACATCATAGCACTGTAGTTCTGAGGTTCAAGATGGATGCAACAATCTCCTGTTGCTTCTATGAAGGCCGTAATAGACGACATCACCAAACAGCTCCATAGTCACATACACAGCAAAGGAGAGATGTTGTTTACACCTAGTGATGTCAGTGGTATTGAGTGACATCACAGCACAGTGCTAAGGCTCCTGGGCCTGGACACAGCAGCGGCTGCAATATCTCAACGGAGAATACGTTTATATCTATGTGTGTGTGTGCGCATATATATATATATATATATATATATATATATATATATATATATTTCTCCGCCGAAATCACTTTTAAACCCATTTCCACCTTTTTTTCCCTTCTCTTCCTCTTACTTTTTTTTCACGTTTTTTTTACGTTTTTCTCCTTTTCGCCTCTTTTCTGGGCGTATTATTCTTCTGATTTTTCTTCTTTTTTTTCGTCTAATGCATACCCCATCAGTGCAGCAATGCTTATTCAATACCGCCAGCAGATGGAGACACTGGGGGATAATTTTCTAAGGATTTATACTGATTTTTCCTGTCTGAATTTGTCGCACAGAAAGTTGCAGGCCAAATATGTGTGACATTTCTGCGACTTTAGCTTCTAGAGCATTTTTACAACATTATACATAGGTGCTGAATACATAAAAAGCGACTGTTCAGCGACAGACAAGTCGCATCGGCTGAAAGTAGGCCAGAATGTCAGTCCATGTTGGAGCAGTTTAGATACAGTCTAAAGCATAGATCTCAAAGTCTGTGCACAGAATTTAGCAAGGGCCTCGCACCTTCTGATGCATCAGGTAGGTGCACAATAGCATAGCCCTAACCCTCTGTACTTTGGTCTATATTGATGCGGGACATAGACAGCCAGCTGATGACCAATCGCATTAGTGCAATGGATGGCTGGAAGCATTTGTCTTTGCCTTTGCAATACCACAGAAGCAATGCATGGTCAATGTACAGCAATGACACACACCTGTGTGAACAGCCAGGAGACCCCCCCCCCCCATGTTATGTTACATAGTTACATAGTTAGTACGGTCGAAAAAAGACATATGTCCATCACGTTCAACCAGGGAATTAAGGGGTAGGGGTGTGGCGCGATATTGGGGAAGGGATGAGATTTTATATTTCTTCATAAGCATTAATCTTATTTTGTCAATTAGGAACATTCAGCACCCACCCGCTATCAAGGCAGCTGCCTATCATGTCATGCCCTACCCTGCACAGGTGTGCTGGCTACTCAAATGATCCAATTAAGGAGGCCATTTAGTCAGCAGCAGCAGAAGTCCTGTGCCTGGACGCTCCAACAGGGGCCAGACACAAGCAGAAGCAGAAGCAGCAGAAGCAGCAGCAGCACCACCTTTTGTTTTTTGGCTGCAGCAGCAGCAAGGCCCACAGGGCTGGCTAGCTGGCTAGCCAGCAAGCAGGTAGCAATGAAAGTAGGAATCTTTCTTTTAACCCTGTAAGGGGGTGGTGCACTGTACCCGAAGATACTGCCATATCGGGTCAATGCATAGGGCGACGGAAGCAAGCTTCGAAATCGGCCCCCGTTCTCAAAATCCATTTAATATATGGTCCCCAGATAGGGGACGTATCAGATATTAAACTGATAAGAACAGATACTACACTTGATCTTAGCCAAAAGGCCGAGAAGCGATAACCGTGAAAGGGGCGGGCCCAACAAGGTCCCCTTCATGGGCACTATCACTGCTTGCTGTCAGGGAGGCTGCAGACAATTTTTCCATGCACACTCTGGGCTGGGGGGCAGTCAACCACCAGTACACACAGCAGAACCTAAACCCATACCATTATTGCTAAGCAGCAAGACAGGGGCCCATTGCACTCCCACGGGGCCTTTTTAAATGCAATCCATAACCCGGATTTGCCAGGAACCCTTCTTACTCCTCCTACTTGCATGTGACACTGAGCTTAGGATCTGCATAGGAAACACACACACAAGCACACACCTACCTTTGTTGCCTGCAGATGCTCCTTGGCTGTCCCCAAACGGTATCAAACCAACACCCACGGGAAGCTGTAAGCATAGAGGACATGCCTGCACCCCATTGGACTTACCTGTGTGGGTTAAATCCGGGTTATTTGACAACCTATGGCGGGTGATGGTTCTGCTCAGGCAGAGCAGTGCTGATGCTCTCATAAAGCTGTCGCTGCTGTGAAGGTTCTAGGTGACATCACAAATCCCTTTGGTTACATACACAACAAAGCTGGGTTGTTGTTGTTTACACTCTGCAAGGCCTGTGGAAGTGAGTGACATCATAGCACTGTAGTTCTGAGGGTTCAAGATGGATGCAACAATCTCCTGTTGCTTCTATGAAGGCCGTAATAGACGACATCACCAAACAGCTCCATAGTCACATACACAGCAAAGGAGAGATGTTGTTTACACCTAGTGATGTCAGTCGGTATTGAGTGACATCACAGCACAGTGCTAAGGCTCCCTGGGCCTGGACACAGCAGCGGCTGCAATATCTCAACGGAGAATACGTTTATATCTATGTGTGTGTCTGCGCATATATATATATATATATATATATATATATATATATATATATATATATATTTCTCCGCCGAAATCACTTTTAAACCCATTTCCACCTTTTTTTCCCTTCTCTTCCTCTTACTTTTTTTTCACGTTTTTTTACGTTTTTCTCCTTTTCGCCTCTTTTCTGGGCGTATTATTCTTCTTTTTCTTCTTTTTTTTCGTCTAATGCATACCCCATCAGTGCAGCAATGCTTATTCAATACCGCCAGCAGATGAGACACTGGGGGATAATTTTCTAAGGATTTATACTGATTTTTCCTGTCTGAATTTGTCGCACAGAAAGTTGCAGGCCAAATATGTGTGACATTCTCTGCGACTTTAGCTTCTAGAGCATTTTTACAACATTATACATAGGTGCTGAATACATAAAAAGCGACTGTTCAGCGACAGACAAGTCGCATCGGCTGAAAGTAGGCCAGAATGTCAGTCCATGTTGGAGCAGGTTTAGATACAGTCTAAAGCATAGATCTCAAAGTCTGTGCACAGAATTTAGCAAGGGCCTCGCACCTTCTGATGCATCAGGTAGGTGCACAATAGCATAGCCTAACCCTCTGTACTTTGGTCTATATTGATGCGGGACATAGACAGCCAGCTGATGACCAATCCATTAGTGCAATGGATGGCTGGAAGCATTTGTCTTTGCCTTTGCAATACCACAGAAGCAATGCATGGTCAATGTACAGCAATGACACACCTGTGCTGAACAGCCAGGAGACCCCCCCCCCCCATGTTATGTTACATAGTTACATAGTTAGTACGGTCGAAAAAAGACATATGTCACATCACGTGTCCAGGGAATTAAGGGGTAGGGTGTGGCGCGATATTGGGGAAGGGATGAGATTTTATATTTCTTCATAAGCATTAATCTTATTTTGTCAATTAGGAACATTCAGCACCCACCGCTATCAAGGCAGCTGCCTATCATGTCATGCCCTACCTGCACAGGTGTGCTGGCTACTCAAATGATCCAATTAAGGAGGCCATTTAGTCAGCAGCAGCAGAAGTCCTGTGCCTGGACGCTCCAACAGGGGCCAGACACAAGCAGAAGCAGAAGCAGCAGAAGCAGCAGCAGCACCACCTTTTGTTTTTGGCTGCAGCAGCAGCAAGGCCCACAGGGCTGGCTAGCTGGCTAGCCAGCAAGCAGGTAGCAATGAAAGTAGGAATCTTTCTTTTTAAACCCTGTAAGGGGGTGGTGCACTGTACCCGAAGATACTGCCATATCGGGTCAATGCATAGGGCGACGGAAGCAAGCTTCGAAATCGGCCCCCGTTCTCAAAAATCCATTTAATATATGGTCCCCAGATAGGGGACGTATCAGATATTAAACTGATAAGAACAGATACTACACTTGATCTTAGCCAAAAGGCCCGAGAAGCGATAACCGTGAAAGGGGCGGGCCCAACAAGGTCCCCTTCATGGGCCACTATCACTGCTTGCTGTCAGGGAGGCTGCCAGACAATTTTCCATGCACACTCTGGGCTGCGGGGGCAGTCAACCACCAGTACACACAGCAGAACCTAAACCCATACCATTATTGCTAAGCAGCAAGACAGGGGCCCATTGCACTCCCACGGGGCCTTTTTAAATGCAATCCATAACCCGATTTGCCAGGGAACCCTTCTTACTCCTCCTACTTGCATGTGACACTGGGCTTAGGATCTGCATAGGAAACACACACACAAGCACACACCTACCTTTGTTGCCTGCAGATGCCTCCTTGGCTGTCCCCAAACGGTATCAAACCAACACCCACGGGAAGCTGTAAGCATAGAGGACATGCCTGCACCCCATTGGACTTACCTGTGTGGGTTAAATCCGGGTTATTTGACAACCTATGGCGGTGATGGTTCTGCTCAGGCAGAGCAGTGCTGATGCTCCTCATAAAGCTGTCGCTGCTGTGAAGGTTCTAGGTGACATCACAAATCCCTTTGGTTACATACACAACAAAGCTGGGTTGTTGTTGTTTACACTCTGCAAGGCCTGTGGAAGTGAGTGACATCATAGCACTGTAGTTCTGAGGGTTCAAGATGGATGCAACAATCTCCTGTTGCTTCTATGAAGGCCGTAATAGACGACATCACCAAACAGCTCCATAGTCACATACACAGCAAAGGAGAGATGTTGTTTACACCTAGTGATGTCAGTGGTATTGAGTGACATCACAGCACAGTGCTAAGGCTCCTGGGCCTGGACACAGCAGCGGCTGCAATATCTCAACGGAGAATACGTTTATATCTATGTGTGTGTGTGCGCATATATATATATATAATATAATATATATATATATATATATATATATTTCTCCGCCGAAATCACTTTTAAACCCATTTCCACCTTTTTTTCCCTTCTCTTCCTCTTACTTTTTTTTCACGTTTTTTTACGTTTTTCTCCTTTTCAGCCTCTTTTCTGGGCGTATTATTCTTCTTTTCTTCTTTTTTTTCGTCTAATGCATACCCCATCAGTGCAGCAATGCTTATTCAATACCGCCAGCAGATGGAGACACTGGGGGATAATTTTCTAAGGATTTATACTGATTTTTCCTGTCTGAATTTGTCGCACAGAAAGTTGCAGGCCAAATATGTGTGACATTTCTGCGACTTTAGCTTCTAGAGCATTTTACAACATTATACATAGGTGCTGAATACATAAAAAGCGACTGTTCAGCGACAGACAAGTCGCATCGGCTGAAAGTAGGCCAGAATGTCAGTCCATGTTGGAGCAGGTTTAGATACAGTCTAAAGCATAGATCTCAAAGTCTGTGCACAGAATTTAGCAAGGGCCTCGCACCTTCTGATGCATCAGGTAGGTGCACAATAGCATAGCCTAACCCCTCTGTACTTTGGTCTATATTGATGCGGGACATAGACAGCCAGCTGATGACCAATCCATTAGTGCAATGGATGGCTGGAAGCATTTGTCTTTGCCTTTTGCAATACCACAGAAGCAATGCATGGTCAATGTACAGCAATGACACACCTGTGTGAACAGCCAGGAGACCCCCCCCCCATGTTATGTTACATAGTTACATAGTTAGTACGGTCGAAAAAAGACATATGTCCATCACGTTCAACCAGGGAATTAAGGGGTAGGGGTGTGGCGCGATATTGGGGAAGGGATTGAGATTTTATATTTCTTCATAAGCATTAATCTTATTTTGTCAATTAGGAACATTCAGCACCCACCTCGCTATCAAGGCAGCTGCCTATCATGTCATGCCCTACCTGCACAGGTGTGGCTGGCTACTCAAATGATCCAATTAAGGAGGCCATTTAGTCAGCAGCAGCAGAAGTCCTGTGCCTGGACGCTCCAACAGGGCCAGACACAAGCAGAAGCAGAAGCAGCAGAAGCAGCAGCAGCACCACCTTTTGTTTTTTGGCTGCAGCAGACAGCAAGGCCCACAGGGCTGGCTAGCTGGCTAGCCAGCAAGCAGGTAGCAATGAAAGTAGGAATCTTTCTTTTTAACCCTGTAAGGGGGTGGTGCACTGTACCCGAAGATACTGCCATATCGGGTCAATGCATAGGGCGACGGAAGCAAGCTTCGAAATCGGCCCCCGTTCTCAAAAATCCATTAATATATGTCCCTCAGAATAGGGGACGTATCAGATATTAAACTGATAAGAACAGATACTACACTTGATCTTAGCCAAAAGGCCGAGAAAGCGATAACCGTGAAAGGGGCGGGCCCAACAAGGTCCCCTTCATGGGCACTATCACTGCTTGCTGTCAGGGAGGCTGCCAGACAATTCTTCCATGCACAACTCTGGGCTGGGGGGCAGTCAACCAACCATCAGTACACACAGCAGAACCTAACCCATACCATTATTGCTAAGCAGCAAGACAGGGGCCCATTGCACTCCCACGGGGCCTTTTTAACAATGCAATCCATAACCCGGATTTGCCAGGAACCCTTCTTACTCCTCCTACTTGCATGTGACACTGGGCTTAGGATCTGCATAGGAAACACACACACAAGCACACACCTACCTTTGTTGCCTGCAGATGCCTCCTTGGCTGTCCCCAAACGGTATCAAACCAACACCCACGGGAAGCTGTAAGCATAGAGGACATGCCTGCACCCCATTGGACTTACCTGTGTGGGTTAAATCCGGGTTATTTGACAGACCTATGGCGGTGATGGTTCTGCTCAGGCAGAGCAGATGCTGATGCTCCTCATAAAGCTGTCGCTGCTGTGAAGGTTCTAGGTGACATCACAAATCCCTTGGTTACATAGCACAACAAGCTGGGTTGTTGTTGTTTACACTCTGCTAAGGCCTGTGGAAGTGAGTGACATCATAGCACTGTAGTTCTGAGGTTCAAGATGGATGCAACAATCTCCTGTTGCTTCTATGAAGGCCGTAATAGACGACATCACCAAACAGCTCCATAGTCACATACACAGCAAAGGAGAGATGTTGTTTACACCTAGTGATGTCAGTGGTATTGAGTGACATCACAGCACAGTGCTAAGGCTCCTGGGCCTGGACACAGCAGCGGCTGCAATATCTCAACGGAGAATACGTTTATATCTATGTGTGTGTGTGCGCATATATATATATATATATATATATATATATATATATATATATATATTTCTCCGCCGAAATCACTTTTAAACCCATCTCCACCTTTTTTT
>NW_026609928.1:0-22233 GCF_029499605.1 Hyla sarda | reverse complement strand
GCATTCTCCTTCCATGCTGTGAGAGCACCAGAGATACACAAGTACAGCGCTCACCCCTGCACACCATGCAAGCATTCTCTATAGGAGTGCTGGAGATATACTAGCGCTGTATTAATGTTTTTCCTGCGCTCCCATAGAGAGGCACAGGGGGGGGGGGGTCACCATATGATCACATGAACCAATTAAAGGAAACGATTCCAGGAACTGGAACAGCTGTCCAGGCATGCTAGGAGTTGTAGTTTTCCAACAGCGGGGGGTGGGGGGCTAGGGGGGCTGGCCAGCCTGTTTAGAAAACACTTGTATAGGCAATGGATGAAGCAGCAGCATGCAGGCGTGACCTTTATTCCATTCTGAGATTGCAGGGGGTCACAGAGTTAAGTCTCCATAATCATACAATAACTTGCTACTCTTTAGATAGGGGATAACTGATGTTGGTTGCATAACCTACTTAAAGCAGCATGCCAGGCAACACTGGTACATTGTGCTTTCTTTAGCGTAGGGCTGGAACCCCATATCACTCTCCATCTGGATGCTCCCATCTATCACCCCCCTGTCTGCACCCCCCCCCCATGTCACCCTCCACCTGCCTGCACCCCCATATCACCCTCCACCTGTCTGCACCTCCGTATCACCCTCCACCTGCCTGCACCCCCATATCACCCTCTACTTGCCGGCACTCCCATATCACCCTCCACCTGTCTGCACCCCCATATCACCCTCCCCTATCTGCACCCCCATATAAACTTTCAATAAGGTTCCCTGTGTGTCAGTATGATCTTCCGTCTATCAATAAACCCTAGGTATGTCAGTAATATCCTCCAACAGTCACTATTGGGGATATTGGGGGAGATTTATCAAAAACTGTGCAGAGGAACCTATGAAAAATAAAATAATAAATAAATTATAAATAAATAAAATGTTTGCGTTCTTTTTGATGGCCGTGTGCCTTATTTACCAAAAAGGTGCACAGACTTGATAAATATTGAATTTATCTTTTTTTTTTTTTTTTTATTACCTCAGAAAGCGCTTGGAGCTTCCAAAAGCACAGGCATTTTTCACAGAGCATTTTTTTTTTTAAAGGACACCACAATCTAAAATCAGGAAACACTATGGGCAACACAGCAATTTTTCCTTGTCAAAGGGTTAGATAATTCAACCACACAAAAAAATAAAAAATAAAAAAGGGTTAGATAATTCAGCCACAAAAAAATAAAAAATAAATAAATAAAAAATCGAAAAAGGGTTGGCATTCTACATGGAAAATTAGACTCAATTCAAACAGCTAGGGGCAGGTGGAGATATTAAAGCAAAACTGTTCTTTACCAAAAATGCTGATTTGTAGATTAGAAAGACACCAGATTTTTTACATTTAATTGGGTAAAAAGATGGAACAATTTAATAAATGGATATACGCCATCTTTGTAAATTTAAAATGGTAAGGGGTGGGAAAATTAATAAAGGGAAAATGTAAAAATGGACCTTTATCCTTGAAATAAGATTACAAACATGTACATCTATCTTGTTATTGAAAAGGAAATAGAGGTAAATAAAAAAATAAAAAACATACTAAAGCTCATATGATTAATCCATAGATGCTGCAGAAACACATGTTAATAATATAAATAACTAAAAAAAACTTTTGAAAGAAGACATATCCAAACACGACACAGTGCTAGAACACATAACTTTGTTATTAGAGCAGTATAACAAAGGATTAAACTGTACAAGGGTTCTGCTGGCATTTTCCATAGGTTGCCTCTAGCCTGGTCTATATTTATGCATTTTTAATTAATACGCGCCTTTTTACATAAAAAAAAATTACGGGAAAAGCTTGATAAATCTCTCTCCCCCCCCCCCCCCATGGCCCTCTCTGTGTCAGTATGATCGTCCTCATGACAGTAAGATTTTCTATCTGTCAGTAAGGCCCTCTTTGTGGCAGTGAGATCCTCTCCCTGACTGTAAGATCCTCCCGCCATCACTGGTCCCAGCCCCATCAACATACAAGAAGCAGCGCTGCCCCTCTCTCCATTGTCAAACCCCAGCTCTTCATGTGAAGGATGCTGTACAGAGGCACTGGTGAGGATGTCAAGAGATCAAATGCCGGGCAAAGGAAAAGAGCCAAGGGTTCCAGCAAAATTAGGTTTTGCCTATGGTGACAAAAATCCGTGCACCAGCCCTGAGTACGGAGCTCCATCCCTCACTAATATATAAGAGAAAAAGCTGCCTAAAAGATTTAATGTTATCACTTATCCACAAGATGGATAACTAGCCGATCAATGGAGGTCCAACCACTGGATCTTTAAATGTTGGAGTTACCCCTTTTATCCTCTCATGTGCCACATAGTAATACCTAGATAATATTAGATGAACACTTTCCAAACTTTAATACCTTCTCTAAGAAAACAATGGTGAAATCTGGGTGGTGGAGACCCCTAGAAATTACCCATTATTGCCTTCCCTATAATCTGTCTCTGGTTGGAAATAAAGACAACCATACTAAGTCCATTTGGACAACTTTGCATTCCTCATCTAATACCTATCAAAGGAGAGGGTTAAACAAAGTCAATTATTAACCTGTCTACAGCTTATATAGAACATATCATTCTCCCTAAATTGAAATTAGACACCAATACATTTTATGATAAAAAAATTTTTATGACACTCAGCTTAAAAATAAGGTCCTAGTGGTGGCAAAGCCGCATCATGTCATATATACTCCGCAATGGACCTACAACCTAATGTATGTGGGTGATGACCACTTATTGGATGTAGCAGAACATTACAGGTCCTTACAAGGCTTTATTATTCCTGCCATTACAGCAGGTACAATATCTAGTTATTCCTGCACCAGGATCATTTGGATTCCCCCACAACCGCCCTTATTTTAACTTCCAGCAGTTTATGGGCACCACTGCCAACCTATACAACACATAAAAGTCACATCACTCTGCTCCATCTACTAATAATACAACACTACAAGAACCAGCCATGAATGTCTCCATTCTTTTGGACACTAGGCTATCAATATGATGCTCACATTATAGTGTATATGGATGCACAAGTCCCTGGACCGCTGGCAGCGGGTGCCACCTGATGTTGCTATGACAACACATCACCTGGACAATGGCTGTTGTTGTTGTTTACCCACAACTCTCAGTTGGACCGAGCGGACGGACGTCTACAGGATCCCAAAGATGGAGGCTACTGGAGGAAGAGGAGATGGCGAGAAGGAGAAGATGAAGAGGGAAGAGGAAAGCAAGGAGGAGAAGAGAGAAGAAGAGAGGAAGAGTGAAGAGGAGAGCGAGGAGGTGGAGAAGAGAGGAGAGAAGAGGAAGAGAGAAGAGGATAGCGAGGAGGAGGAGAAGAGGGAAGAGGAGAGCGAGGAGGTGGAGAAGACATGAGAGAAGAGGAAGCTAGAGGAGAGTGAGGAGGTGGAGAAGACAGGAGAGAAGAGGAAGAGAGAAGAGGAGGAGAAAAGAGAAGAGAAGGTGGAGGAGAGCATTGAGGTGGAGAAGAATAGGAGAGGAGAGGATGCCAGAGTATTGGAGGATGAGGATCCAAGACTAGGCACCAGCCAGGACCCCGGAACATCAAGCAACTACCCCAAATTTACTACCCCAAATTTAACATCACACACCTCACTGTCCATCAGGTATTGGGTAGGGGCAGCTTTGGAGTGGTAAGTTTATTTTCTGTTAAAGGGACAGTCAATGTGTTTTTCCCATTTATTTTCTGAAGATAAATGTGATATTATTGCTTTCTGTTATCAGCCCTTAAGCTCATGAGGATAGCTGTACATAATGGGGTGAATAACAGACAGTCCAGTAAATAACCAGCCCCCATGATCACTCCTAAATCACATATCTGCAGAACTAGAGACCTCCAGTAATGTTTATATAATTGTGTGTGACAGATATTGGGCCCTTATATAACGCTGCACTGGAGTAAGTCCCCATATTAGATCTGGTCTTCTAGAGAGGGGTATTAGACTGTATTAGAGAGCAGATTGGGGCAGTTGCATTGTTATTTACCTGCCTGGTTCATATATATTATACATAGTGCACCTAGGCATGTAAATAACATTGACTGTCACCCCAAAGTCCTTGTCTACTATTCTTTATATACATATTGCAAGTGGTTTGTTATTGATATGTGTTCTATTTGTGTAGGGTTATGTTGGTATATATTAATATAATAACTTCTTACTATTATGAATTGTGGTACAGTATGTTTGCAAAACAAAAACAAAAAAACTCCTACTTGACTTATGTTAGGCTGTTTACAAATATTTCATATTGGCCTCTTGTACTATTGTGTTTTATTCTTACAGGGTTGTTGTAAAGATATAATAAAATATTTACAAAAATGTGAGGGGTTGTACTCAGTTATGTCAGATACTGTATGTTTATTTAACTGTAGTTATCTTTTTTTTAAGCCATTTATCTGTTTTTTTTTTTAATTCACTGACACTATACTGAACGTATATGTATTTCACATGTATTGAATTATTGACTGTATAGGCCCAGATTTTTCAAACTGAGTGAGAGAAAAAGTGGAGAGATTTTTTCACAGCGACCAATCACAGCTCAGCTAACGAGCTCTGGTAAAGTGAAAGCTGAGCTGTGATTGGTTGCTATTGGAAAACCACTCAATTTTTTCTCTCACACAGTTTGATAAATCTGGGCCATAATGTCACCATGATGAATTGTCTTTATATACGTGTGATGAATATACATGTTATATTGTTTGGTATTGCACTTTATTTGTTTATTATAAGCAGATTTATCAAAACCTCTGCTGAGGAAAAAATGTCTAGTTGCCCATGGCAACCAGATAGATGTCATGTCTAGTTGCCCATAGCAACCAGATAGATGCCCCTATGTATCTGGGAGTATACAGCCCCTTAGTGATGTGTGAACATGCTTGTAAAAGGCTATACTGAGAAGCTTAAATGTTGCAGTGACGTGATAAAATAAAAGACCACCTTTTTCACTATTCTATGGAGTGTTGCAATATTTTTTTTATATAATATATACCTATACATACAGGGGCTGTGATCTGTAGTTTTTCCTGGTACCACTTGTGCATTATATTCTGGTGACACCACATCTCAGAAACAATGTAATAAAAAAAAAGTCACAGATACGAAAAAGTGATATCAATAAAAACTACAGATCAGGGTGCAAAAAATCCTCATACAGCCCCATATATGAAAAAATAATAAGGGTCAGGATAAGAAAAATGTAAACATACATACTTTGTTAAACACATTCGATTTCTGTTAAAAGCAGGACAATTATAGAAAAGCAGTAAACATGGGTATCATTTTAATTATATTGACCCACAGAATGAAGATAACCTGTCAGTTGTACTGAAAATCCCCCCCCCCCTTCAAACGTTACAAAATTGCTGTTTTCTTAAAAAAAATTCTCCACAAAGCATTAATTTTTAACGTAAATTTGTTTTCCCTTAGTCCTAACAGAAGCACAGGTGGGGGGTTTCTCCTCTGTGTAGCTGGCCCGACAATTTATTAAAATTCCAGCCCAAGTAACAATAACTTGGTTAGGGTGGGTTCACACTACGTTTTGTCCCATACGGGAGCGCATACGGCAGGAGGGAGCTAAAAGCTCGCGCTCCCGTATGTAACCGTATGCGCTCCCGTATGCCATTCACTTCAATGAGCCGACCGGAGTGAAACGTTCGGTCCGGTCGGCTCATTTTTGCGCCGTATGCGCTTTTACAACCGGACCTAAAACCGTGGTTGACCACGGTTTTAGGTCCAGTTGTAAAAGCGCATACGGCGCAAAAATGAGCCGACCGGACCGAACGTTTCACTCCGGTCGGCTCATTGAAGTGAATGGCATACGGGAGCGCATACGGTTACATACGGGAGCGCGAGCTTTTAGCTCCCTCCTGCCGTATGCGCTCCCGTATGGGACAAAACGTAGTGTGAACCCAGCCTTACCCATAAAACAATTATGGCCCTCTCCCCCTGGACAGAGTGCTTTATAGCAAGAACAAACAAATAAGGGTTGGAAATTTGTGTGCTGCTGTTAGGACTAAAGGAAAACAAATTTATGTTAAAATGTTATGCTGAGGCTACAAACTCTTTTGCAAAACACCACTGGAGAAAAATCCAGTTTATTTTGGCGTAAGCCTTGTTGGTTGACTTCGCCCTGGAATGTGCAATAGTTCCCAAGACATCCGTAGAAAGTCCACTAGCTTCTAGTAAGGACCTGTCAATCTCCATGTTGTCAGACTGAGTCCCGTCAGATTTCAGCAGGGACCTGTGTCCTGATATAGCAGGTCCTGCGTTAGATGAAATCACCAATAGGACCCTCGGCTCATCTGAGCTGGGTAAACCATGACCTCTTTGGCCAAAATGGCATGATGGCAATCATTGAGGTTTGGTCCTGCTTTATTTTAACCAATATGCTTGGTCTCATGGAAACAGGAGGGAATATGTAGGCCAGACTGAACCTTCTTAGAATGGATAAAGCGTCTATCGCCACAAAATTGTCTTCCCTGTACAGGGAGCAGAACCTGCTCATTTTGGCGTTTAGATGAGTTGCCATAAAATCAATCTCTGGCATACTTCATGTAGCGTAATCTTCTTGAAGATGTCCAAGTTCAGGAACCATTCACCTGAATCCCCCACTAGGTTGAGATCCCCCTTGATATGAACAGCTAACGGGTAGATTAAAGGAATACTCCGGCCCTAAGACATCTTATCCCCTATCCAAAGGATAGGGGAGAAGATGTCTGATCATTGGGGTCCCACCTCTGCAATCTCTCATTCTGCACCCACCTGTGTGAGCTCTCCACAGCGCTGAATTCTCCGAGTGTGAAGCCTTACGACCATGGGGCTCTTGAATTATAGATGGAAGAATATCTGGAAGAATATCTTGCGATTCCTCCATCAATGACCTCCATGACTGACTGTATCCGGAATAAGCTGGTCTGAACAAAATTTGCCACTTCAGATGTGGCAATAGCCACAGAGGTGGACATAGAGGCTGCCAAATAGTTGCGCCTTAGGGTACACTCTGCTTTTCTGTGCAGAGGATCCTGAAGGTTACTCCCATGGTCAGAGGGGCCCAAAAGTCCTCTGGGATAATTTTGCAATAGCCATGTCCACTTTTGGTGATAGTACCCACAGGTCTCCTTTTCTGACAGGGAAACATAATTTTAAATCTCTTTGTGAGAACGACAGCTTTCTCCAGATTCTTCCACTCAGTAAGCACAGATTTCATTAGTTACTCATCCACTTTGAAAGCCCTTGGCCCCCTAGAGGTGGATGCTGGAGCTTCCACTTGATCAACATCCTGGTCCCCTGACCAGATGCATCATAATAGCCTTTGCGTTTCTCAGCAAAAAAGAGAAAGGAAATGTCCTCCTCTCCAGAGCTACCTGAATGATCTTCAACAGACACAACAGAATCTTCCGCCATAGGCATAGGAGTAGAGAAAGACATTCTAGCTTTCTTTGCAGAAAACATATTTTTAATCTCCATAAGGATACGTTCACACATACAGGATCCTGCTCAGATTTGATACACAGTATTTGTAACTGCAGATTAGAAGCTGCGCTCAGTCATTTAGTTTACACTGAAATCTGTAGCGGAAAATCCTGTGCATCAAATCCTGCATATCAAATCTGCACGTGTGAACGTACCCTAATGGAGTTTCCCATGGGCTCAGTTGATCCCTGAGATCCAAGAAGCGTGAAACAGTATAGTTTGCCTGTGGAGGAGCACACCATGAGGACCATATTTTATAGAATTTGGAGGGGTTCTTGCAGTGCTTGTAGACCAAATATTCATAATTCACAGCCGTATTAACCAAAGCCTTCCAGCCAGAGAGGGTTGGGACTCTAGGATCCATCCAGCGCAGGCCTATGGCCTTGCGGGCTATAATTAGTACCTTCCTAAGGAAAATAATTTCACTGTGCTTCCATTGCTCCTCATCAAAAAGGCCCAATAGGCACAGTTATTATACATCTGTATCGGGCAATTCACCAGGGGTCCCACAAATTGTTCAACTCCATTCCAAAAATCACTAATGGCTGGAAAGGACCACATCATATGCAGGTAGTCTGACTCACCGGCACCACATCTATGACAATCCGAAGTCGAACGTCTGCTCATCCGGACAAGTCAAATTGGAGTGAGGTAAGACTGATGGAGCATATATAGTAAGCATAACAGAGGGAGAAACATACAGGTGAGAAGAGCATCACTTCACTCCTCTTCAGTCAAGTAAAGGATAAGTGCTTTCCAACGTGGCTCCACTATAAAGGGATCCCCCTCCTTCTTAGCACTTAACAGGTTGGTATAGAGAGCAGTTATGAGGCCTCTAGGGCCTTGTGACTTAAAAACACCTATAATGGGGAAGTGAGAGAAGGGTGCGGAAGAAGCCGGGAATTGTAGCGAGAATACGTGTCTGAGCTGGAGGTATTTATAAAAATACTGTCATGGGATGTCCTTATTATCTTGGAAATATTGAAAGTCCCTAAATCCAGTACCGTCATGTACATTGTCTACAGGGAGAACCCCATGGGATCTCCAGAACTGAGGGTCAAATGTCGTAGAAAAGTGGGGCAGCAGGGGATCAGACCACAGTTGTCTATCTAACATGATGTCAATGTTTTTTCGCAGTGGCCGATACTTGGGATGCTAATCTATGCAGAGGGAGTCATAGACCACCCAAGCCTCATCTACCCTCCAAAACTGGCTGGTGATGAGGCAGCAATGATGCACAGTAATATGGGGGTTGGGTAGGTGATGAGGCTGATATGATGCACAGTAATATGGGGGTTGGGGGGTGATGAGGCTGATATGATGCACAGTAATGTGGGGGTTGGGGGGTAATGAAGCTTATTTGATGCACAGTAATGTGGGGGTTAGGGGAGCTATGATGTTATTATGTTGGGGTTTTCTCCTGTGATACTTGATGTATTCATTACATCTTTACTACATCTCATATGCACCTTGGCATGGAAATAACACAGACCATCACCACACAGTCCCTATCTACAGTTGGCTCTAGTTATACCTATGTGGTATTGGAAATTAAGGAAAATATTTCCCATAGTTATAACTATGTTGTATTGGATATACATAATATTTCTCATAGTCTTCCATTTGCTCAATTGCTCCCTTTTGTTTCTTTGAGGTGGGCCTGGCATCAGTCCCCGGCCGAAACAACTACAGAGAGAGCGACGGATACTCATGCTGGCCCGAGACTGCCCGTTCCTGTGTCACCTGTATGCTGTACAGCAGTCTCAGGACCATGCATTCTTCATCACCGAGTACCTGTCCGGCGGCAGCTTGGAGGCTTTACTCAGAATGTGCAGCAGTCTAAACATCGAAACAGTAAGATTTTACACAGCAGAGATTGCATGTGGCCTCCATTTCCTTCACAGACAGAATGTCGTCCACCGGTAAGTATAACTTCCCCGCATCTGTCTCTTTGTCATATTATAAATAATGCACCCAACTTTCTGTGGTGACAAACGGTGATGGTGGGACCACGGGGTGTAGCAGTGTTGGTGGATAGGGCAAGATGGTATTAACCTCAGGGGCAAGATGTTATTAACCCCTAATGTTCGTGACGCCAGAGTGGTCTTTGGGTACCGGGACCACCCAAACGATATCTCCGCTATTCATAGTTAGTATGGTTGAAAAAAGACATACGTCCATCAAGTCCAACCAGGGAATTGAAGTGAAGGGTGTAAGGGGATAAGGGGAAGGGGTGTAGTTTTATACTTCTGCATAAGCATTAATGTTATTTTGTTCCAGGAATGTATCTAACCCTGTTTTAAAGCTGTTATTTGTTCCTGCTGTGACCAGTTCCTGAGGTAGACCGTTCCATAAATTCACAGTCCTCACGGTAAAGAAGGCGTGTCGCCCCTTTAGACTAAACCTTTTCTTCTCCAGACGGAGGGAGTGCTCCCTCGTCCATTCCAATAGCTAGGCAGTGAAAATGAGAGTCCATAACCAGGTTATGGTTTAACGGAGGCTTTACTGAGGTCAGATAGGTGTTATTATCTTCACAGCTAGGCCAGAATCCCAAAGAGGTGGTCAAGAACACAGAAGGACCTCGCAGCTTGCTGGGACCAGCTATACTTGTAATAGAATTGACTTTAGGCTTGACTAGACTTGACTAGATAGTGACAGCAGACATAGACTTGACTTACTGGAATTATTGTAGATTTGAGGCCTTCCAGGTACTGGACACTAGCACTGAGATCTAGGGCTGCAGCTAACGATTATTTTAATAATCGATTAGTTGCCGATTATTTTATCGAATAATCGAAAAAAAATTCAAAATTCCAAAAAAAGGAGTTCAGCTGATTCTACCTGAAAAATTATGTACAATGGCCATATTAAAAGTTTCTAGCATGTGATGTGACCATGTGATTGCCACATGGGTAACTGTCTAAACTATTAAAATAAAATGTTAATGATTTACTCACATTTAATTTTAATAGTTCAGACAGTTACCCATGCGGCAGTATCAGATATGTAAAAAAAATAATAAAAAAAATATAAATGTTTTTACTTTTTTTTGTATAGCAATAGGAAAAGGGGAGCTAATGTTTATTGGGCGAATGGTTTATTTACAATTTTTTTTACTTTACACTTTATATAGCACTCCTATACACATGGGGGTATGGGCAGACTGCAGAGCATTGCACCCCGCTCATGTCTGTAGTACTGCAAACACTAGGGTCTGTAGTACAGACACTAGGATGCAATACTCTGCACATACTACCATATGTATAGCAGTGTGTATGTAGTACACACTTACACTACTAAACACATGGGGGTATGTGCAGAGCATTGCATCCTAGTGTCTGTACTACAGATACAAGGGTGCAATGCATGGCACATGCCCCAATGGGTAAAGCAGTGTATATATATCTATATATATAAAACTCAACGTGTGTGTGTGTGGGGGGGCGTGGCCTGGCTGCTGAGGCGGATGGTCGTGTGTTGAGAGAGCTCCGTGCTTCAGCCCGAACTAGCGACTAATTACGAGCAATACACAGCCCAATTACCTGCCAGCCAGTATCGGAACCTCCCTGGACCATGCCGGTCACAAGGAGGAAGACGAACCGCCGAGGTGCGCTGACTAAATTCAGCTTTATACCGCGCACGGCCTACCTTCAAGATGGCGCCGCCACAGCCTGCGCAGATACACTTGCAGCGCGGCGGTCCTCGCCGCAGACGGGACTCGGGACGCCGTCACTGAACCCGCGGCACCGAAGATCATCATCTGATCCAGCGTTAGGCAGCTGTCACCCTCCGGACGAAACAGCAGCAGATGCGGGGGAGCTGCGGCCACTACCCGGATCCCCAGCACAGCGCACATCGATACACAGCGCCGGCTCCTCACCGGGGAGAAGATACGACGAACCTGAGAGATCTTCCTCATCTGGGTCTAACCCACCTACCCTCTCCCCATCAAATCCTGCTTTCACTAAGGAGGTGAGTCTGCAGAGTCCTTTCTTTGGGGAAAAGGAGCAAGACTATGACCCACTAGCTGAGATACCAGTTACTGACAAGGCTCTCACTGACTCAGCAATGAAGGACATGTTAATTCTACTGCGTACTACATTCATACAAGATATGCAGCAGATGGTGCGGCCTTTACAAAATACAGTACATGAACTGGGACAGAGAATAGACCACGTGGAAACTAAGTTTGGAGAATTTGCTTCCTCACACAATGAACTTATTGATAAACACTATGAAGCAGAAGAAGACATAGTGGCTCTCAAGGCAAAAGTAGCGGATTTGGAGGATCGCAGTCGACGCAATAATGTCAAGATAAGGGGGGTCCCAGAAACGGTAGCTCCAGCTGACATACAGGACTATGTTAAAGCACTAATTCAAGCAACCCTGCCGGAATGTACTACACAAGAACTGATTGTGGATAGAGCCCACAGAATCCCCCGCCCAAAACACCTGGACGACTCTGTCCCTAGAGATATATTAGCGCGTATCCACTTCTTTCATATCAAGGAACGCCTGATGGAAGTAGCGCGAAAAAATAACGGACTGCCAGCACCGTACCATAAAATATCTCTCTATATGGACTTATCTGCTGCAACTTTACAGGCGCGCCGGGACTTACATCCAATCACTACAGCGCTGAGAGCAGAAAAAATCCTATATAGATGGGGATTCCCGATACGCCTTTTGATCAAGAGAGACAACAAAATCCACGTGATTAAAACAGTCTCAGATGGGGAGGATCTGCTACGCTCCTGGAAGGTTCCACTTCAAAACCCCAAAGAACGTGCTAAAACATCAAAGCCACCTACTATCGTGTCGGACTGGTCGACTGCCTGATGGGGCTGTGAATTATTTCTTGCACTGGACCGCGGGCTCTGGCACCACGGCCTGAACGCCCAGCTTCAGAGAGGACTCTGACCCCAACTTAATGTGGAGTGATACACGACTATGTGTAATACTCCTTTTCTGTCTGTTTGTTCTGTTCTGTCATGTGTTAGTTTGGTTCTGTTTTATGTTTGGCGATAACATAACAAATGTCTCTCATGATGCTGACCATTATCCAAGGGCAGTCGCACGCTGGCTGGGAGGTGCGGTCTGCCAAACCTTTGTTTATAAATTGCTACTGAAAATTATAAGGTATATTATTATATCAATATGGTAATTACAATTGCTAGCTTAAATGCAAACGGGTTAAATGCACCTCAAAAAAGATCATATCTGTGGAAAGAAGCTCAAATAATGAACTGTGATGTGTTGTGTGTCCAAGAGACACATTTATTAGCTACTGATGCCTTCCGTTTAAAGCATTCTGCCTTCTCACAATTTTTTCATTCCCATCATAGCACAAAAGCCAGAGGAGTCCTCATCGCGATTAAAAACACGGTTGCATTCACCCTGAAAAATACAGTGCTGGACCCCAATGGGAGGTACGTGATTCTCCGTTGCACCATCAATGCCACCCCGCTGACTATAGTGTCCCTATATGCCCCAAATAAGGGTCAAGCCTGTTTCTTAAGGAAACTGTTGAAACTCCTACAAGATTCACAATGGGGATCCACGGTTCTATGTGGTGACTTTAATTCCCTCTCTGACCCATCTCTAGATTCCTCTGCTTCTACCCGCTTTCCTTCTTTTACTCTATCCTCTCTTCTTTGTGAGGCTGATTTATATGATGTGTGGCGCATTCAGCATGAGAACGAAAGGAGTTACACTTTTTTGTCAAGGGTACATAACACATACTCCCGGATAGATATGTTTTTGATTGATAGATCCCTTTTACATGCGCTTAAGAGCTCTACTATAGAGACTATTAAGTGGTCTGATCACGCAGCAGTGACAATGCAGATAGAGGATGGAGCTTCCTCCCCTCCAACATACATATGGCGTAGCAATCCTTTTTTGTGGTCCCTCCCGCAATATGCGGAAAAGTTACAACAAAACATTACAGATTATTTTACATATAACCACGGTACTGTTACGGATCCCATAACTTTATGGAACTGCCACAAAGCAGTTATCAGGGGATACTGCATTAAATATGGATCTCAATTGAAAAAACAGAGGGAGGAACGATTGGAAGCAGTGCTTACTAAATTGCGCACGGCTGAAAGAGCAAACCAAGTTAACCCTTCCCGGCTGTTGGCCGAGGAGGTGGCAGCCCGTAGGAGGGATCTCCGTAGCCTCTTACTATATAAATATGAAAAATCCCACCGTAAATTACAAGCTACTTACTACGCACAAAACAATAAAGCAGGCAAACTACTCGCTCACAGGCTGAAAGCAAGACACATAAAGGCGCGCATACCTTTTCTATTACACCCAATCACAAATTCTAAACTATACACCCCTACTGATATCGCTAATGGTTTTCGGACCTTTTATGCCCAATTGTATAATTTACGAGACTCTGTAGCCTCCCCTCAAGATCTATCCTCCCTCACTAATACTTTCTTGTCAGGGCTGAAACTCCCCTCCCTCACAGCGACACAACTTTCAGGGTTGAATGAGAGGATCAGTCCGGGAGAAGTACAGAAAATCATTAATATGTTACCACTTGACAAGGCCCCCGGCCCGGATGGGTTTATAAACTCCTACTACAAAAAGTTCCAAAAGGAACTAGCCCCACACCTGGCAGCTTTTTGTCAAGAGGCTATGGAGTCGGGCACTTTTCCTGTAGAAAACTTACAAGCTACAATCACTGCGCTGCCGAAACCGGGCAAAACGCCTGATCGTCCACAAAATTTTCGTCCGATTTCACTATTAAATCAAGATGTTAAAATATATGCTAAGGTGATCGCCTCTCGAATATCCGTAGTTCTCCCTTCCCTAGTGAATTCAGATCAATCAGGCTTTGTGGCTAACCGCCAAGCATCTGATAATACCCGGCGACTGCTTAATATTTTGGCGCATTTAGAGCGCTCTAAAGAACAAGCATTGATACTAGCGCTGGATGCCGAGAAGGCGTTTGACCGCCTACGGTGGTCGTACGCCTTCTCGGTACTAAAGCGGATGGGATTCGCTGGTCAGGTATACTCAGCGATCTCCTCTCTATACTCATGCCCATCCGCTAGGGTGTTAGCCAACGGGTCCTTATCGAACCCATTTTTAATCACAAATGGATCCCGTCAGGGATGCCCACTATCGCCGTTGATTTATGTATTGTCAATGGAACCGCTGGCCCAGGCACTCAGACTTCATGAGGAGATAAAAGGGGTGCGGGTGGGAGGCAAATCACATGTCATCTCGCTTTACGCGGATGATGTTATGTTGTCTTTAACAAACCCGGAGAAGTCCCTTCCAGCGGTCATGGACACTATAAAATCATATGGTACCCTTTCCTACTATCATTTGAACAAAGCGAAAACCCAAGCACTGCCAATTAACATGCCTATCTCCATGATAAACTCTTTGAAAATGGTTCACACATTTGATTGGTGCTCCTCATCAATACAATACCTAGGGATACATCTCACATATCCACATAACTCACTCTATGCTTTAAACTACCTCCCACTCTTGACAATAATAAAACAAGAAGCTGAGAGGATGACACACTTAGAAACGTCATGGGTGGGTAGAATCGCCTCTTTTAAAATGTTTCTTCTTCCCCGCTTTCTTTACCTTTTTAGAACCTTACCCATCTCTCTCCCCCCCTCTTTTTTCACACAATCACAAAAAATATTGACCGCCTATATATGGGCGGGGAAGCGTCCACGCCTTTCCCCAAAATTGCTCACTAAAACAAGGAATATGGGCGGATTGGGTTCACCAGACATAAAGAGTTATTACATAGCCACTTTGGTTTCGATGTTGCGGCATTGGTGGTGTAGCGGAGAGAGTACGCCATGGGTGGATATCGAAAATGAGTCAGTAGCTCCTTTTGAGATCGGTGATCTCCTTCACTTGCCTTACTGGAATGTCCCCACCCCGACCTTCCATAACCCGCTAGTTAAGGCATCCTTTCATGCTTGGATGACATACGTTTCCAGCTCTCAGCTTAATGTGCAGGTTACCAAAAGAGATCTCCCTCTTACATTAGTACAAGCATCAATACCAGGCCTAGACCTTAAGGGATGGCAACAGCAGGGCATAACGCATGTTCATCAGTTGTATGACCACGCGGAACTACTGACTTTCCAGCATCTTCAAATGTTTTATGATCTATCAAAAAAGGATTTTTACAAATACTTGCAAGTTCGCCATTTTTTGCAACAGCTACATCCTAGTCGGGCGATAACGGATGGAACAGCCATCCGTCACTTATCTAAACCTCCAAAAGGGATAAAATTATATTATAATCATTTCTCTGCAGCCACAACATTTGCAAAATCCTACCCTCTGCGGCTTTGGGAAAAAGATCTGGGATGCACATTTTCTCCTGGAGAATGGCAGAATGCATTTAAACATACTCATAAAGCGCTCCAATGCTCTTCACATGTAGAGTCGGTTTTTAAAACCGTACTAAGGTGGTATTTCACCCCGGACCGCTTAGCCGGGATGTACCCAGGGGTAACACATCTTTGTTGGCGAGGCTGCGGGGCTAAAGGCACGCTTATTCACATATTATGGGCATGCCCGAGGATACAATCTTACTGGGAAATGTGTAAAGCGCTTCTGAGGAATTTACTGGGGATGAATGTCCCTTGGAGCCCCCACGCGGTTTTATTGTTTATAAATATAAATGAGATACCGAGTGATAGAAGAGATTTATACTGCATAATATGTATACTGGCTAAAATACTCTTAGTGAGCAATTGGAAGACGGATAAAGTTCCAAACAGGGAGGCGTTAGTTAATAAGATAAACCTGACTCATTCCTATGAAAAAATAATAGCCACGGGATCAGGGAGATTTTTAAGCTACACTAGGAGATGGAGTAATTGGACTGCATCTCAATATTGTATCGATTACTAAACTCCACAGAGAAACCTAGGACCCTAACTATATAAGCATGGGTAACATAGTAAGGATGCCTAGAAAGTTCCCGTTTGTCCTGATTGTATACATGCTTAACATGAGACACTCACAACTAATCTCACTTAATAGAAGAAATGGTCAGCACAGAGCGTACAAGTGGCAAGGGTAAAACAACAGGAGACTAGCATAAAAGACAAGACAAATTATTTTTTAGCATGCTTGTCGCCATGGTTTTGTTACAGTTTGGATGTTAGGGCACTTCTGTAAAGGTATGATGTAACAAGGAAAAGCTGTGATATCTTTTATTGAAAGTACCCAGATGTTTTACTTATGTGGTTCTATTGTATTCTGGAAAAAACTTTGAATAAAAATTATTTAAAAAAAAAAAAAAAAAAAAAAAAACGTGTGTGTGTGTGTGTGTGTATGTATGTATATATGTATGTATGTGTGTATGTATGTTCCACAAAAACTTTCAAACGGCTAAAAATATTAACATAAAATTTGGCACACATGTTACTTATATGTCAACAACAAACATAGGATAGGTAATTTAACCCTTACTCACCCCCAATTTTGCAGGGGCGGGGCTTATGTTTAAAGTCCCATGCAAGTCAATGGGAAATATATGTTACTGCATAACTTCCAAACGGCTGGAGATATTTCGATAATACTTGGTCACATGTTACTTATATGTCCACTTAAAGTATAGGATGGTTAATTTAACCCTTAACTACCCCCATTTGTGAGGGTCAGGGTTTTTTTTTTTTTAAAGTCCCATGCAAATCAATGGGAAATGTATGTTCCCATATAATTTCCGTTAGACTGGAGCTATTTCATTACCTGGTACACATATTACGAGTCAGGATATGAGGACGGGATGGGAGGTCGGGATAGGAGGATGGGATATGAGGACGAGATATGAGGTCGGGATAGGAGGTCGGGTAGGAGGTCGGGATAGGAGGACAAGATAGGAGGACGGGATATGAGGACGGGATAGGAGGTCGAGATAGGAGGATGGGATAGGAGGTCAAGATAGGAGGTCGAGATATGAGGACGGGAAAGGAGGTCGGGATAGGAGGTCTGGATAGGAGGTCAGGATAGGAGGTCGAATTAGGAGGATGGGATAGGAGGTCAAGATAGGAGGTCGAGATATGAGGATGAGAAAGGAGGTCGGGATAGGAGGACGGGATAGGAGGATGGGATAGGAGGTTAAGATAGGAGGTCGAGATATGAGGACGGGAAAGGAGGTCGGGATAGGAGGTCGAAATAGGAGGACGGTTAGGAGGTCGGGATAGGAGGTCGGGATAGGAGGTTGAGATAGGAGGAAGGGATAGGAGGTCGGGATAGGAGGTTGAGATAGGAGGACAGGATAGGAGGTCGAGGGCGGGATAGCAGGACAGGATAGGAGGACGGGATAGGAGGTCGGGATAGGAGGACGGGATTGGAGGATGGTATAGGAAGTCGGGACAGGAGGTCGCGATAGGAGGTCGGGATATGACAACAATATATGAGGACTGCATATGAAGTCAAAAGCTTCCTCCTTTGTTTATTTTCCTCCCCAAAAAGGATTAGTGAGGAAAAACCGGGCAACGCCGGGTACTCAGCTAGTATATATATATATATATATATATATATATATATATACACTGATATTCACATGAGGTATGTGCAGAGCAATGTCTGGGTTTAAAAAATATGTAATTTTGCTGAACAATCTGTCCTTTTACCTCTATATCAGTGTTTACCAACCAGAATGCCTCCAAGAGTTGCAAAACTTGGCATACTGGGAGTTGCAGTTTTGCAAAAGCTGGAGGCACCCTGGTAGCAGAAATTAGTGTGCGACATGGGTATGGAGCAGAGCTGAATGTGTGATTATGTGCATGCATGACCACGCACACACTCAGCTCTGCTAGATATACACTCACACCCTCAGCACTGCTGCATTTACACAATCACACACTCAGCTCTGCTGTATTTACACAATCACACACTCAGCACTGCTACATACACACACACACTCAGCTCTACTACATACACACTCAGTCTGCTACATACACACACTCACACACTTAACCCTGCTACATACACACACTCAGCTCTGCTACATACACACTCAGCTCTGATACATACACACACACTCAGCTCTGCTACATACACACACTCAACTCTGCTACATACACACACTCAGCACTGCTACATGTGGTGTCCCGGTACCGTATCCTATTCGGTACCTGCGTGTGTGGGTCCCCTTAGCCAGAGTCCCTAGGATGTCGGGGTCCCCATTGTCTAGTTCACCCCTGGTCACCTCTCATCCAGATAGTTATTGCACTAATACCTTATTAGGAAGCATGTAAATATGATATCAATGCCTATAAATAGTTAATTACCTGTCTATAGCGTTGCAGGACCTGCGGGTCACGTGGTTAGGTGAACTCTATGGTATTTCTGCTTGAGGACCTTTGGAGGTCCTTGTGACGTAGTCAATCCCATCACACTGTGTAACAGTGAATGACGGATGTTCGGACCAATCAGATTCACCCCGCCCCTGCCCATATAAGGGAGCGGCGGACATTGTTCTCTCTCTTGTTCCCGGGCTGTCAAACGAGAAGGATCTGCGCAGCTGTCTATCGCAGTGAGTTAGGCCTGAGCCTTGCGGCAACGGCTGATATATTAAGGATCGCCAGTGTGTCAATCCCTAAGCACTCTGCAGGATCACCGGACCTTATCTATCCCCTAAATCCGGATGGATCTGCAATAATTACCCTAAATTCAGAGACTTTAATTTAATTCAAGGTCCGCAACAATTGTCAGTCATTGAGATATATAGAGACTGTTTGCCTGAGACTGTTATTGTTCATTGGATGTACCGCAATCATCTAAGTAAAGTTCTTCAAGTTAAAGTTCAACTACTTTGTGGATCTTCAGTCATTTTATTACATGCACCTATCGTTACTGCGAAGGGCGGCCATAGGCCGGAAAATTACCTCAGCATACTAGCCCTCAGCCTGGCGTCACGAACTATAGGGTTAACATTAACCCCTCATTTACCAAAACAATACCCCCACTACTAACACCCCCCAAGGGCTACCACAAAGCCTTTTGGCGTCACGAACAGGATACGGGTGTGTGCCTGCTACAGTCGCCATTAGTGAAAGTGTACTCCCCCCCAGAAAAAGAACTTTATTTATGTACTGTGACTTATACTCTGGAGTAAGGGGTTGCGCACACGGTGCTGTGTGGAGGAAGTGCGCATGTAAAGTGAGGGGGGAGGCGAACAGTACAGCGGAGCTACAAGTTAGCGCGGGACATCCCTGCGCACGTGATCCAGAGACCCCACCCACCGAAGCCCTCTGTGCCACGGCAGCCATTTTGTTGGAGTCTAGTGCCAGAAACCAACAAAGAGAGACAGTTCAGCGCGGGAAAAGGCGCAGAGTGCGACAACGGGCTTGAGGCTGTGAGGAGCTGGAACAGTATGGGACTCTGAGACATAAGATTGCCAAACTGAAGTCCTACATAAAGTCGCTTCAGCTACCAATCAACGCACTCAAATTTCAATTAAAGGCTGTTGAGTTTCAGGTCACCGCTCTCAAATTTCAAATCTACGCTCTCAAGTTCAAGATTAGAGAACTACTGCGTATTTCTTTGGGACCTAGGTATTCAAGATCTATTTAAAGGGCCAGAATACCAAATAAAGAGATGTCAGAACCTGCAGCCCCACAGTCCCTATCTGAACAGCAAGGGGGCGATGCTCCAGTGGCCCCACCAACGGGGTCTCCTCCCCAAGCCAGAAGGGTGTTGCCTCCTTCACCAACACTTTCGACCTCACAAGTACGTGCTCTGCCTGTGATTCCAGCAAGACCTCCAGCACAGGCGGAGCAGGACCCAGCAAGTCCACCCTAAGTCTCTCCCTATGTGTTGGGAGCCCCTGTTGCTGCACCTGTCTTCTTGGGGAATCCTGTGCTCCCCACCTACAATGGTGACCCTTTTACATTAAGAGACTTTAAAGAAAAATTCTACAGCCTCTTTGGATTTTATGCACTTTCCCCTAATCAACAGGTACAGCTGCTTCTGGGACAGCTTCAGGGACCCGCCTTGGAAGAACTTTGCACCTGGCCAGTGGCTGATAAAGCTACAGTGGGACAGATTTTTGAAGGACTTTCTCAAGTCTTTGAATCTCATTCTCCCTCAGAGGTACGCCTCCGACTCTATGAACGGCGCCAGAAGCCAGGTGAGACTCTCCGAGCATATGCAGTGGCTTTGCAGAGCGCATTAGAGGCGGTACAGAAGTTGGACGACATCACGCCCGATCAGGGCAATCGAGTACTGATGGACCGTTTTATAGAAGGGGCACTGAACAAATGGGACAAGGCCCAACTTAGGATGCTGGCCGTGCAAAATCCCAACATGGCTTTCCCAGCCTTTAAGAGACTCGCGGTTAAAGTAATCGAGTCGGGACCTCAGACAGAAGAAACTAGTGACCCCGCTACCGAATCTCCGGGGCCCGCGCCCCAGCCACCTGTCCCTTCTCAATCTGCCCCGCCAACACCTTCTTCTAGCCCTTGGACAGCTGACTTACAAGACATTAAACAGGACATTGAACAGTTAGCCAAGGCCTTTAAAGAAATGGCGGTACGGCCAAATCCTTCTAGATCTGCAACACCACCACCTAAGAAGGCTGACCCTCGCCCTGTTGGTCCACCTGGTACCCCTCCTGTGAGACCACCTGGGAGTCAGAGACCCATCTGTAGCTATTGTAACAAGAATGGACACTGGAAGAGCCAATGCTGGGCTTTAAACGGGCATCCCCTGGAGTCGAGGACCGCACCCCAGGAATAGAGGCCGAAGGTCCAGAATCAACCAGTGACAAGAAGGGACTGTCTATGTATGTAGCTTCTTGTCCTTATGTACAGGTGATGATTGAAGGTATCCGGTTACAAGCTCTGATAGATACGGGGTCTCAGGTGTCCACTATTCTGCAGGGGGTTTTCTATAAGTACTGGTGCCCGGAAAGGCTGTGTGACCCTCAGGAAGCAGAGTTTAGAGTAATTGCAGGGAACAGGAAACCAGTACCCAGGCATGGTTACTGGGAGCCCACGGTGCAGGTGGGAAAACATGTGTTAGGAAGGCAGGGTGTGATTGTCACCAATGTTAGAAATGAGGGGACAGCTGATTTCATTTTAGGCATGAATATTATGAGGCACTGTTTTGATGACATTGTCTGTGCACTGCATGCATCTCTCCCTCACCTGTCACCCCCAGGCCGGCGAGCTGCCCAACATCATCTCAAAATCCTCCAAGCAGAACAGAAATTTGTGAATCATCAAGGAAAAAAAAATAAATAAAAATTTGTAAGCCATCTTAATAGTGTTGAGCGGCATAGGCCATATTCGAATTTCGCGAATATTCGCGAATATATGGACGAATATTCGTCATATATTCGCGAATATTCGCATATTCGTAATATTCTCGTTTTATTTTCGCAAATGCGAATAATTCGCGTATGTGAAAATTCACATATGCGAAAATTAGCATATACTAAAATTAACATAAGCGAAAATTCGCATATGCGAAAATTAGCATATGCAAATGTTCGCATATGCAAAACTTCGCACGCCAGTCTCACACAGTAGTATTAGAGCCTTCTTTACACCACACAAGCTGGAAGCAGAGAGGGATGATCACTGTGATGTGTACTGTGAAAAAATAAAAATAAAATGAATATTCGTAATTACGAATATATAGCGCTATATTCGCGAAATTCGCGAATTCGCGAATATGCGATATTCGCGAATATT
>NW_026609927.1:0-22245 GCF_029499605.1 Hyla sarda | reverse complement strand
GCTCGCTCGCTTGCTCTCATGTCTGGCTCGCTCACTCTCATATCTGGCTTTCTCGCTTGCTCTCTTGTCTGGTTCGCTCTCTTATCTGTCTCGCTCTCATATCTGGCTTGCTCGCTTGCTCTCATATCTGGCTCGCTCGCTTGCTCTCCTGTCTGGCTCGCTCGCATATCTGGCTCGCTCGCTCTCACATCTGGCTGGCTTGCTTGCTCTAATATATGGCTCGCTCGCTTGCTCTCATATCTGGCTCGCTCGCTCGCTCTCACATCTGGTTCGCTCTCTTATCTGGCTCGCTCGCATATCTGGCTCTCTCGCTCTCACATCTAGCTGGCTCGCTTGCTCTCATATCTGGCTCGCTCGCTTGCTCTCTTGTCTGGCTAGCTCTCTTATCTGGCTAGCTCTCATATCTGGCTGGCTCACTTGCTCTCATTTCTGGCTCGCTCGCTTGCTCTCATATCTGGCTCGCTCGCTTGCTCTCATATCTGGCTCTCTCGCTTGCTCTCCTGTCTGGCTCGCTCGCATATCTGGCTCGCTCGCTCTCACATCTGGCTGGCTTGCTTGCTCTAATATATGGCTCGCTCGCTTGCTCTCATATCTGGCTCGCTCGCTCGCTCTCACATCTGGTTCGCTCTCTTATCTGGCTCGCTCGCATATCTGGCTCTCTCGCTCTCACATCTAGCTGGCTCGCTTGCTCTCATATCTGGCTCGCTCGCTTGCTCTCTTGTCTGGCTAGCTCTCTTATCTGGCTAGCTCTCATATCTGGCTGGCTCACTTGCTCTCATTTCTGGCTCGCTCGCTTGCTCTCATATCTGGCTCGCTCGCTTGCTCTCATATCTGGCTCTCTCGCTTGCTCTCTTGTCTGGCTCGCTCGCATATCTGGCTCGCTCGCTTGCTCTCTTGTCTTGCTCGCTCTCTTATCTGGCTCGCTCGCTCTCATATCTGGCTGGCTCACTTGCTCTCATATCTGGCTCGCTCGCTTGCTCTCATATCTGGCTCGCTCGCTCTCATGTCTGGCTCGCTCTCATATCTGGCTCGCTCGCTTGCTCTCTTGTCTGGCTCGCTCTCTTATCTGGCTAGCTCTCATATCTGGCTGGCTCACTTGCTATCATTTCTGGCTCGCTCGCTTGCTCTCATATCTGGCTCGCTCGCTTGCTCTCATATCTGGCTCTCTCGCTTGCTCTCTTGTCTGGCTCGCTCGCATATCTGGCTCGCTCGCTTGCTCTCTTGTCTTGCTCGCTCTCTTATCTGGCTCGCTCGCTCTCATATCTGGCTGGCTCGCTTGCTCTCATATCTGGCTCGCTCGCTTGCTCTCATATCTGGCTCTCTCGCTCTCATGTCTGGCTCGCTCTCATATCTGGATCGCTCGCTTGCTCTAATATCTGGCTCTCTCGCTTGCTTAATTGTCTGGCTCGCTCTCTTATCTGCCTCGCTCTCTCTCACATCTGGCTTGCTCGCTTGCTCTAATATCTGGCTCGCTCGCTTGCTCTCTTGTCTGGGTCGCTCTCTTATCTGGCTTGCGCTTATATCTGGCTTGCTAGCTTGCTCTCATATCTGACTCGCTCGCTTGCTCTCTTGTCTGTCTCGCTCTATTTTATGGCTCGCTCACATATCTGGCTCGCTCGCTCTCAAATCTGGCTCGCTCGCTTGCTCTCATATCTGGCTTGCTCGCTTGCTCTCATATCCGGCTAGTTCGCTTGCTCTCTTGTCTTGCTCGCTCTCTTATCTGGCTCGCTCGCTCTCATATCTGGCTGGCTCGCTTGCTCTCATATCTTGCTCGCTCGCTTGCTCTCTTGTCTGGCTCGCTCTCTTATCTGGCTTGCTCGCTAGCATATCTGGCTCGCTTGCTTGCTATCTTGTCTGGCTTGCTCTCATGTCTGGCTCGCTCGCTCTCATATCTGGCTCGCTCGCTTGCTCTCATGTCTGGCTCGCTCGCTTGCTCTCATATCTAGCTCGCCCACTCGCTCTCTTATCTGGCTTGCTCGCTAGCATATCTGGCTCGCTCGCTCTCATATCTGGATCGCTCGCTTGCTCTCATGTCTGGCTCGCTCGCTCTCATATCTGACTTTCTCGCTTGCTCTCTTGTCTGGTTCGCTCGCTTGCTCTCTAGTCTGGCTCGCTCTCTTATCTGGCTTGCTCGCTAGCATATCTGGCTCGCTCGCTTGCTCTCCTGTCTGGCTCGCTCGCATATCTGGCTCGCTCGCTCTCACATCTGGCTGGCTTGCTTGCTCTAATATATGGCTCGCTCGCTTGCTCTCATATCTGGCTCGCTTGCTCGCTCTCACATCTGGTTCGCTCTCTTATCTGGCTCGCTCGCATATCTGGCTCGCTCGCTCTCACATCTAGCTGGCTCGCTTGCTCTCATATCTGGCTCGCTCGCTTGCTCTCTTGTCTGGCTCGCTCTCTTATCTGGCTAGCTCTCATATCTGGCTGGCTCACTTGCTCTCATTTCTGGCTCGCTCGCTTGCTCTCATATCTGGCTCGCTCGCTTGCTCTCATATCTGGCTCGCTCGCTTGCTCTCTTGTCTGGGTCGCTCTCTTATCTGGCTTGCGCTTATATCTGGCTTGCTAGCTTGCTCTCATATCTGACTCGCTCGCTTGCTCTCTTGTCTGTCTCGCTCTATTTTATGGCTCGCTCACATATCTGGCTCGCTCGCTCTCAAATCTGGCTCGCTCGCTTGCTCTCATATCTGGCTTGCTCGCTTGCTCTCATATCCGGCTCGCTCGCTTGCTCTCATATCTGGCTCGCTCGCTTGCTCTCTTGTCTGGCTCGCTCTCTTATCTGGCTCGCTCGCATATCTGGCTCGCTCGCTCTCAAATCTGGCTCGCTCGCTTGCTCTCATATCTGGCTAGTTCGCTTGCTCTCTTGTCTTGCTCGCTCTCTTATCTGGCTCGCTCGCTCTCATATCTGGCTGGCTCGCTTGCTCTCATATCTTGCTCGCTCGCTTGCACTCTTGTCTGGCTCGCTCTCTTATCTGGCTTGCTCGCTAGCATATCTGGCTTGCTTGCTTGCTATCTTGTCTGGCTTGCTCTCTTATCTGGCTCGCTCGCTCTCATATCTGGCTCGCTCGCTTGCTCTCATGTCTGGCTCGCTCGCTTGCTCTCATATCTAGCTCGCCCGCTCGCTCTCTTATCTGGCTTGCTCGCTAGCATATCTGGCTCGCTCGCTCTCATATCTGGATCGCTCGCTTGCTCTCATGTCTGGCTCGCTCGCTCTCATATCTGACTTTCTCGCTTGCTCTCTTGTCTGGTTCGCTCGCTTGCTCTCTAGTCTGGCTCGCTCTCTTATCTGGCTTGCTCGCTAGCATATCTGGCTCGCTCGCTTGCTCTCTTGTCTGGCTTGCTCTCTTATCTGTCTCGCTCTCACATCTGGCTTGCTCGCTTGCTCTCATATATGGCTCGCTCGCTTGCTCTCTTATCTGGCTCGCTCTCTTATCTGGCTTGCTCGCTAGCATATCTGGCTCACTCGCTTGCTCTCTTGTCTGGCTTGCTCTCTTATCTGGCTCGCTCGCTCTCATATCTGGCTCGCTCGCTTGCTCTCATGTCTGGCTCGCTCGCTCTCATATCTGACTTTCTCGCTTGCTCTCTTGTCTGGTTTGCTCTCTTATCTGGCTCGCTCTCATATCTGGATTGCTCGCTTGCTCTCATATCTGGCTCGCTCGCTTGCTCTCTTGTCTGGCTCGCTCTCTTATCTGGCTTGCTCGCTAGCATATCTGGCTCGCTCGCTTGCTCTCTTGTCTGACTTGCTCTCTTATCTGTCTCGCTCTCACATCTGGCTTGCTCGCTTGCTCTCATATCTGGCTCGCTCGCTTGCTCACTTGTCTGGCTTGCTCTCTTATCTGGCTCGCTGGCTCTCTTATGTGGCTCGCTCGCTTGCTCTCATGTCTGGCTCGCTCACTCTCATATCTGGCTTTCTCGCTTGCTCTCTTGTCTGGTTCGCTCTCTTATCTGGCTCACTCTCATATCTGGCTTGCTCGCTTGCTCTCATATCTGGCTCGCTCGCTTGCTCTCCTATCTGGCTCGCTCGCATATCTGGCTCGCTCGCTCTCACATCTGGCTGGCTTGCTTGCTCTAATATATGGCTCGCTCGCTTGCTCTCATATCTGGCTCGCTCGCTCGCTCTCACATCTGGTTCGCTCTCTTATCTGGCTCGCTCGCATATCTGGCTCGCTCGCTCTCACATCTAGCTGGCTCGCTTGCTCTCATATCTGGCTCGCTCGCTTGCTCTCTTGTCTGGCTCGCTCTCTTATCTGGCTAGCTCTCATATCTGGCTGGCTCACTTGCTCTCATTTCTGGCTCGCTCGCTTGCTCTCATATCTGGCTCGCTCGCTTGCTCTCATATCTGGCTCGCTCGCTTGCTCTCTTGTCTGGGTCGCTCTCTTATCTGGCTTGCGCTTATATCTGGCTTGCTAGCTTGCTCTCATATCTGACTCGCTCGCTTGCTCTCTTGTCTGTCTCGCTCTATTTTATGGCTCGCTCACATATCTGGCTCGCTCGCTCTCAAATCTGGCTCGCTCGCTTGCTCTCATATCTGGCTTGCTCGCTTGCTCTCATATCCGGCTCGCTCGCTTGCTCTCATATCTGGCTCGCTCGCTTGCTCTCTTGTCTGGCTCGCTCTCTTATCTGGCTCGCTCGCATATCTGGCTCGCTCGCTCTCAAATCTGGCTCGCTCGCTTGCTCTCATATCTGGCTAGTTCGCTTGCTCTCTTGTCTTGCTCGCTCTCTTATCCTGCTCGCTCGCTCTCATATCTGGCTGGCTCGCTTGCTCTCATATCTTGCTCGCTCGCTTGCTCTCTTGTCTGGCTCGCTCTCTTACTCTCTTATCTGGCTTGCTCGCTAGCATATCTGGCTTGCTTGCTTGCTATCTTGTCTGGCTTGCTCTCTTATCTGGCTCGCTCGCTCACATATCTGGCTCGCTCGCTTGCTCTCATGTCTGGCTCGCTCGCTTGCTCTCATATCTAGCTCGCCCGCTCGCTCTCTTATCTGGCTTGTTCGCTAGCATATCTGGCTCGCTCGCTCTCATATCTGGATCGCTCGCTTGCTCTCATGTCTGGCTCGCTCGCTCTCATATCTGACTTTCTCGCTTGCTCTCTTGTCTGGTTCGCTCGCTTGCTCTCTAGTCTGGCTCGCTCTCTTATCTGGCTTGCTAGGTAGCATATCTGGCTCGCTCGCTTGCTCTCTTGTCTGGCTTGCTCTCTTATCTGTCTCGCTCTCACATCTGGCTTGCTCGCTTGCTCTCATATCTGGCTCGCTCGCTTGCTCTCTTGTCTGGCTCGCTCTCTTATCTGGCTTGCTCGCTAGCATATCTGGCTCACTCGCTTGCTCTCTTGTCTGGCTTGCTCTCTTATCTGGCTCGCTCGCTCTCATATCTGGCTCGCTCGCTTGCTCTCATGTCTGGCTTGCTCTCTTATCTGGCTCGCTCGCTCTCATATCTGGCTCGCTCGCTTGCTCTCATGTCTGGCTCGCTCGCTCTCATATCTGACTTTCTCGCTTGCTCTCTTGTCTGGTTTGCTCTCTTATCTGGCTCGCTCTCATATCTGGATTGCTCGCTTGCTCTCATATCTGGCTCGCTCGCTTGCTCTCTTGTCTGGCTCGCTCTCTTATCTGGCTTGCTCGCTAGCATATCTGGCTCGCTCGCTTGCTCTCTTGTCTGACTTGCTCTCTTATCTGTCTCGCTCTCACATCTGGCTTGCTCGCTTGCTCTCATATCTGGCTCGCTCGCTTGCTCACTTGTCTGGCTTGCTCTCTTATCTGGCTCGCTGGCTCTCTTATGTGGCTCGCTCGCTTGCTCTCATGTCTGGCTCGCTCACTCTCATATCTGGCTTTCTCGCTTGCTCTCTTGTCTGGTTCGCTCTCTTATCTGGCTCACTCTCATATCTGGCTTGCTCGCTTGCTCTCATATCTGGCTCGCTCGCTTGCTCTCCTGTCTGGCTCGCTCGCATATCTGGCTCGCTCGCTCTCACATCTGGCTGGCTTGCTTGCTCTAATATATGGCTCGCTCGCTTGCTCTCATATCTGGCTCGCTCGCTCTCACATCTGGTTCGCTCTCTTATCTGGCTCGCTCGCATATCTGGCTCGCTCGCTCTCACATCTAGCTGGCTCGCTTGCTCTCATATCTGGCTCGCTCGCTTGCTCTCTTGTCTGACTCGCTCTCTTATCTGGCTAGCTCTCATATCTGGCTGGCTCACTTGCTCTCATTTCTGGCTCGCTCGCTTGCTCTCATATCTGGCTCGCTCGCTTGCTCTCATATCTGGCTCTCTCGCTTGCTCTCTTGTCTGGCTCGCTCGCATATCTGGCTCGCTCGCTTGCTCTCTTGTCTTGCTCGCTCTCTTATCTGGCTCGCTCGCTCTCATATCTGGCTGGCTCGCTTGCTCTCATATCTGGCTCGCTCGCTTGCTCTCATATCTGGCTCGCTCGCTCTCATGTCTGGCTCGCTCTCATATCTGGCTCGCTCGCTTGCTCTCTTGTATGGCTCGCTCTCTTATCTGGCTAGCTCTCATATCTGGCTGGCTCACTTGCTCTCATTTCTGTCTTGCTCGCTTGCTCTCATATCTGGCTCGATCGCTTGCTCTCATATCTGGCTCTCTCGCTTGCTCTCTTGTCTGGCTCGCTCGCATATCTGGCTCGCTCGCTTGCTCTCTTGTCTTGCTCGCTCTCTTATCTGGCTCGCTCGCTCTCATATCTGGCTGGCTCGCTTGCTCTCATATCTGGCTCGCTCGCTTGCTCTCATATCTGGCTCTCTCGCTCTCATGTCTGGCTTGCTCTCATATCTGGATCGCTCGCTTGCTCTAATATCTGGCTCTCTCGCTTGCTTAATTGTCTGGCTCGCTCTCTTATCTGCCTCGCTCTCTCTCACATCTGGCTTGCTCGCTTGCTCTCATATCTGGCTCGCTCGCTTGCTCTCTTGTCTGGCTCGCTCTCTTATCTGGCTTGCTCGCATATCTGGCTCGCTCGCTCTCACATCTGACTGGCTTGCTTGCTCTCATACCTGGCTCGCTCGCTTGCTCTCATATCTGGCTCTCTCGCTTGCTCTCTTGTCTGGCTCGCTCGCATATCTGGCTCGCTCGCTTGCTCTCTTGTCTTGCTCGCTCTCTTATCTGGCTCGCTCGCTCTCATATCTGGCTGGCTCGCTTGCTCTCATATCTGGCTCGCTCGCTTGCTCTCATATCTGGCTCGCTCGCTCTCATGTCTGGCTCGCTCTCATATCTGGCTCGCTCGCTTGCTCTCTTGTCTGGCTCGCTCTCTTATCTGGCTAGCTCTCATATCTGGCTGGCTCACTTGCTCTCATTTCTGTCTTGCTCGCTTGCTCTCATATCTGGCTCGCTCGCTTGCTCTCATATCTGGCTCTCTCGCTTGCTCTCTTGTCTGGCTCGCTCGCATATCTGGCTCGCTCGCTTGCTCTCTTGTCTTGCTCGCTCTCTTATCTGGCTCGCTCGCTCTCATATCTGGCTGGCTCGCTTGCTCTCATATCTGGCTCGCTCGCTTGCTCTCATATCTGGCTCTCTCGCTCTCATGTCTGGCTTGCTCTCATATCTGGATCGCTCGCTTGCTCTAATATCTGGCTCTCTCGCTTGCTTAATTGTCTGGCTCGCTCTCTTATCTGCCTCGCTCTCTCTCACATCTGGCTTGCTCGCTTGCTCTCATATCTGGCTCGCTCGCTTGCTCTCTTGTCTGGCTCGCTCTCTTATCTGGCTTGCTCGCATATCTGGCTCGCTCGCTCTCACATCTGACTGGCTTGCTTGCTCTCATACCTGGCTCGCTCGCTTGCTCTCATATCTGGCTCTCTCGCTTGCTCTCTTGTCTGGCTCGCTCGCATATCTGGCTCGCTCGCTTGCTCTCTTGTCTTGCTCGCTCTCTTATCTGGCTCGCTCGCTCTCATATCTGGCTGGCTCGCTTGCTCTCATATCTGGCTCGCTCGCTTGCTCTCATATCTGGCTCGCTCGCTCTCATGTCTGGCTCGCTCTCATATCTGGCTCGCTCGCTTGCTCTCTTGTCTGGCTCGCTCTCTTATCTGGCTAGCTCTCATATCTGGCTGGCTCACTTGCTCTCATTTCTGTCTTGCTCGCTTGCTCTCATATCTGGCTCGCTCGCTTGCTCTCATATCTGGCTCTCTCGCTTGCTCTCTTGTCTGGCTCGCTCCCATATCTGGCTCGCTCGCCTGCTCTCTTGTCTTGCTCGCTCTCTTATCTGGCTCGCTCGCTCTCATATCTGGCTGGCTCGCTTGCTCTCATATCTGGCTCGCTCGCTTGCTCTCATATCTGGCTCTCTCGCTCTCATGTCTGGCTTGCTCTCATATCTGGATCGCTCGCTTGCTCTAATATCTGGCTCTCTCGCTTGCTTAATTGTCTGGCTCGCTCTCTTATCTGCCTCGCTCTCTCTCACATCTGGCTTGCTCGCTTGCTCTCATATCTGGCTCGCTCGCTTGCTCTCTTGTCTGGCTCGCTCTCTTATCTGGCTTGCTCGCATATCTGGCTCGCTCGCTCTCACATCTGACTGGCTTGCTTGCTCTCATACCTGGCTCGCTCGCTTGCTCTCATATCTGGCTCGCTCGCTCTCATGTCTGGCTCGCTCTCATATCTGGATCGCTCGCTTGCTCTCATATCTGGCTCGCTTGCTTAATTGTCTGGCTCGCTCTCTTATCTGCCTCGCTCTCTCTCACATCTGGCTTGCTCGCTTGCTCTCATATCTGGCTCGCTCGCTTGCTCTCTTGTCTGGGTCGCTCTCTTATCTGGCTTGCGCTTATATCTGGCTTGCTAGCTTGCTCTCATATCTGACTCGCTCGCTTGCTCTCTTGTCTGTCTCGCTCTATTTTATGGTTCGCTCACATATCTGGCTCGCTCGCTCTCAAATCTGGCTCACTCGCTTGCTCTCATAACTGGCTTGCTCGCTTGCTCTCATGTCTGGCTCGCTCGCTTGCTCTCATATCTGGCTCGCTCGCTTGCTCTCTTGTCTGGCTCGCTCTCTTATCTGGCTCGCTCACATATCTGGCTCGCTCGCTCTCAAATCTGGCTGGCTCGCTTGCTCTCATATCTGGCTAGTTCGCTTGCTCTCTTATCTTGCTCGCTCTCTTATCTGGCTCGCTCGCTCTCATATCTGGCTGGCTCGCTTGCTCTCATATCTTGCTCGCTCGCTTGCTCTCTTGTCTGGCTCGCTCTCTTATCTGGCTTGCTCGCTAGCATATGTGGCTCGCTCGCTTGCTATCTTGTCTGGCTTGCTCTCTTATCTGGCTCGCTCGCTCTCATATCTGGTTCGCTCGCTTGCTCTCATGTCTGGCTCGCTCGCTCTCATATCTGGCTCGCTCGCTTGCTCTCATGTCTGGCTTTCTCGCTTGCTCTCTTGTCTGGTTCGCTCTCTTATCTGGCTCGCTCTCATATCTGGCTTGCTCGCTTGCTCTCATATCTGGCTCGCTCGCTTGCTTTCTTGTCTGGCTCGCTCGCATATCTGGCTCGCTCGCTCTCACATCTGGCTGGCTCGCTTGCTCTCATATCTGGCTCGCTCGCTCTCATATCTGGCTCGCTCGCTTGCTCTCTCTTCTTGCTCGCTCTCTTATCTGGCTCGCTCGCTCTCATATCTGGCTGGCTCGCTTGCTCTCATATCTGGCTCGCTCGCTTGCTCTTGTCTGGCTCGCTCTCTTATCTGGCTTGCTCGCTAGAATATCTGGCCCGCACGCTTGCTCTCTTGTCTGGCTTGCTCTCTTATCTGGCTCGCTCGCTCTCATATCTGGCTCGCTCGCTTGCTCTCATGTCTGGCTCGCTCGCTCTCATATCTGGCTTTCTCGCTTGCTCTCTTGTCTGGCTCGCTCTCTTATCTGGCTCGCTCGCATATCTGGCTAGCTCGCTCTCACATCTGGCTGGCTCGCTTGCTCTCATTTCTGGCTGGCTCGCTTGCTCTCATTTCTGGCTCGCTCGCTTGCTCTCATATCTGGCTCGCTCGCTTGCTCTCATATCTGGCTCGCTCGCTTGCTCTCTTGTCTTGCTCGCTCTCTTATCTGGCTCGCTCGCTCTCTTATCTGGCTGGCTCGCTTGCTCTCATATCTGGCTGGCTCGCTTTCTTTCATATCTGGCTGGCTCGCTCTCATGTCTGGCTCGCTCTCATATCTGGATCGCTCGCTTGCTCTCATATCTGACTCGCTCGCTTGCTTAATTGTCTGGCTCGCTCTCTTATCTGCCTCGCTCTCTCTCAAATCTGGCTTGCTCGCTTGCTCTCATATCTGGCTCGCTTGCTCTCTTGTTTGGCTCGCTCTCTTATCTGGCTCGCTCGCATATCTGGCTCGCTCGCTCTCACATCTGGCTGGCTTGCTTGCTCTCATATCTGGCTAGCTCGCTTGCTCTCATATCTGGCTCGCTCGCATGCTCTCTTGTCTGGCTCGCTCTCTTATCTGGCTCGCTCGCATATCTGGCTTGCTCGCTCTCACATCGTGCTGGCTCGCTTGCTCTCATATCTGGCATGCTCGCTTGCTCTCTTGTCTGGCTCGCTCTCTTATCTGGCTCGCTCTCATATCTGGCTTGCTAGCTTGCTCTCATATCTGGCTTGCTCGCTTTCTCTCTTGTCTGTCTCGCTCTCTTTTATGGCTCGCTCACATATCTGGCTCGCTCGCTCTCAAATCTGGCTCGCTCGCTTGCTCTCATATATGGCTTGCTCGCTTGCTCTCATATCCGGCTCGCTCGCTTGCTCTCATATCTGGCTCGCTCGCTTGCTCTCTTGTCTGGCTCGCTCTCTTATCTGGCTCGCTCGCATATCTTTCTCGCTCGCTCTCAAATCTGGCTCGCTCGCTTGCTCTCATATCTGGCTAGTTCGCTTGCTCTCTTGTCTTGCTCGCTCTCTTATCTGGCTCGCCCGCTCTCATATCTGGCTGGCTCGCTTACTCTCATATCTGGCTCGCTCGCTTGCTCTCTTGTCTGGCTCGCTCTCTTATCTGGCTTGCTCGCTAGCATATCTGGCTCGCACGCTTGCTCTCTTGTCTGGCTTGCTCTCTTATCTGGCTCGCTCAGTCTCATATCTGGCTCGCTCGCTTGCTCTCATGTCTGGCTCGCTTGCTCTCATATCTGGCTTTCTCGCTTGCTCTCTTGTCTGGCTCGCTCTCTTATCTGGCTCGCTCTCTTATCTGGCTCGCTCGCATATCTGGCTCGCTCGCTCTCACATCTGGCTGGCTCACTTGCTCTCATTTCTGGCTGGCTCGCTTGCTCTCATTTCTGGCTCGCTCGCTTGCTCTCATATCTGGCTCGCTCGCTTGCTCTCTTGTCTGGCTCGCTCTCATATCTGGCTAGCTCGCTTGCTCTCTTGTCTTGCTCACTCTTATCTGGCTCGCTCGCTCTCATATCTGGCTGGCTCGCTTGCTCTCATATCTGGGTCGCTCGCTTACTCGCATATCTGGCTCGCTCGTTCTCATGTCTGGCTCGCTCTCATATCTGGATCACTCGCTTGCTCTCATATCTGGCTCGCTCGCTTGCTTAATTGTCTGGCTCGCTCTCTTATCTGCCTCGCTCTCTCTCACATCTGGCTTGCTCGCTTGCTCTCATATCTGGCCTGGCTCGCTCGCTGCTCTCTTGTCTGGCTCGCTCTCTTATCTGGCTCGCTCGCATATCTTGCTCGCTCGCTTGCTCTCTTGTCTGACTTGCTCTCTTATCTGTCTCGCTCTCACATCTGGCTCGCTCGCTTGCTCTCATATCTAGCTCGCTCGCTCTCTTATCTGGCTTGCTCGCTAGCATATCTGGCTCGCACGCTTGCTCTCTTGTCTGGCTTGCTCTCTTATCTGGCTCGCTTGCTCTCATATCTGGCTCGCTCGCTTGCTCTCATGTCTGGCTCGCTCGCTCTCATATCTGACTTTCTCGCTTGCTCTCTTGTCTGGTTCGCTCTCTTATGTGGCTCGCTCTCTTATCTGGCTTGCTCGCTTGCTCTCATATCTGGCTCGCTCGCTTGCTCTCTTGTCTGGCTCGCTCTCTTATCTGGCTTGCTCGCTAGCATATCTGGCTCGCTCGCTTGCTCTCTTGTCTGACTTGCTCTCTTATCTGTCTCGCTCTCACATCTGGCTTGCTCTCATATCTGGCTCGCTCGCTTGCTCTCTTGTCTGGCTCGCTCTCTTATCTGGCTTGCTCGCTAGCATATCTGGCTCGCTCTCTTGATCTCATGTCTGGCTCGCTCGCTCTCATATCTGGCTCGCTCGATTGCTCTCATGTCTGGCTCGCTCGCTCTCATTTCTGGCTTTCTCGCTTGCTCTCTTGTCTGGTTTGCTCTCTTATCTGGCTCGCTCTCATATCTGGCTCGCTCACTTGCTCTCTTGTCTGGCTCGCTCTCTTATCTGGCTCACTCGCATATCTGGCTCGCTCGCTCTCATATCTGGCTTGCTCGCTTGCTCTCATATCTGGATCGCTCGCTTGCTCTCATATCTGGCTAGCTCGCTTGCTCTCTTGTCTTGCTCGCTCTCTTATCTGGCTCGCTCGCTCTCATATCTGGCTGGCTTGCTTGCTCTCATATCTGGCTCGCTCGCTTGCTCTCATATCTGGCTAGTTCGCTTGCTCTCTTGTCTTGCTCGCTCTTTTATCTGGCTCGCTCGCTCTCATATCTGGCTGGCTCGCTTGCTCTCATATCTGGCTTGCTCGCTTGCTCTCTTGTCTGGCTCGCTCTCTTATCTGGCTTGCTCGCTAGCATATCTGGCTCGCTTGCTCTCTTGTCTGGCTTGCTCTCTTATCTGGCTCGCTCGCTCTCATATCTGGCTCGCTCGCTTGCTCTCATGTCTGGCTCGCTCGCTCTCATATCTGGCTCGCTCGCTCTCATGTCTGGCTCGCTCGCTCTCATATCTGGCTTTCTCGCTTGCTCTCTTGTTTGGTTCGCTCTCTTATCTGGCTCGCTCTCATATCTGGCTTGCTCGCTTGCTCTCATATCTGGCTCGCTCGCTTGCTTTCTTGTCTGGCTCGCTCGCATATCTGGCTCGCTCGCTCTCACATCTGGCTGGCTCGCTTGCTCTCATATCTGGCTTGCTCGCTTGCTCTCTTGTCAGGCTCGCTCTCTTATCTGGCTTGCTCGCTAGCATATCTGGCTCGCTCGCTTGCTCTCTTGTCTGACTTGCTCTCTTATCTGTCTCGCTCTCACATCTGGCTTGCTCGCTTGCTCTCATATCTGGCTCGCACGCTTGCTCTCTTGTCTGGCTCGCTCTCTTATCTGGCTTGCTCGCTAGCATATCTGGCTCGCTCGCTTGCTCTCTTGTCTGGCTTGCTCTCTTATCTGACTCGCTTGCTCTCATATCTGGCTCGCTCGCTTGATCTCATGTCTGGCTCACTCGCTCTCATATCTGGCTCGCTCGATCGCTCTCATGTCTGGCTCGCTCGCTCTCATAACTGGCTTTCTCGCTTGCTCTCTTGTCTGGTTTGCTCTCTTATCTGGCTCGCTCTCATATCTGGCTTGCTCGCTTGCTCTCATATCTGGCTCGCTCACTTGCTCTCTTGTCTGGCTCGCTCTCTTATCTGGCTCGCTCACTCTCATATCTGGCTGGCTCGCTTGCTCTCATATCTGGCTTGCTCGCTTGCTCTCTTGTCTGGCTCGCTCTCTTATCTGGCTTGCTCGCTAGCATATCTGGCTCGCTCGCTTGCTCTCTTGTCTGGCTTGCTCTCTTATCTGGCTCGCTCGCTCTCATATCTGGCTCGCTCGCTTGCTCTCATATCTGGCTAGTTCGCTTGCTCTCTTGTCTTGCTCGCTCTCTTATCTGGCTCGCTCGCTCTCATATCTGGCTGGCTCGCTTGCTCTCATATCTGGCTTGCTCGCTTGCTCTCTTGTCTGGCTCGCTCTCTTATCTGGCTTGCTCGCTAGCATATCTGGCTCGCTCGCTTGCTCTCTTGTCTGGCTTGCTCTCTTTTCTGGCTCGCTCGCTCTCATATCTGGCTCGCTCACTTGCTCTCTTGTCTGGCTCGCTCACTCTCATATCTGACTTTCTCGCTTGCTCTCTTGTCTGGTTCGCTCTCTTATCTGGCTCGCTCTCATATCTGGCTTGCTCGCTTGCTCTCATATCTGGCTCGCTCGTTTGCTCTCTTGTCTGGCTCGCTCTCTTATCTGGCTTGCTCGCTAGCATATCTGGTTCGCTCGCTTGCTCTCTTGTCTGACTTGCTCTCTTATCTGTCTCGCTCTCACATCTGGCTTGCTCGCTTGCTCTCATATCTGGCTCGCTCGCTTGCTCTCTTGTCTGTCTCGCTCTCTTATCTGGCTTGCTCGCTAGCATATCTGGCTCGCTCGCTTGCTCTCTTGTCTTGCTTGCTCTCTTATCTGGCTCGCTTGCTCTCATATCTGGCTCGCTCGCTTGATCTCATGTCTGGCTCGCTCGCTCTCATATCTGGCTCGCTCGATTGCTCTCATATCTGGCTCGCTCGCTCTCATATCTGGCTTTCTCGCTTGCTCTCTTGTCTGGTTTGCTCTCTTATCTGGCTCGCTCTCATATCTGGCTCGCTCACTTGCTCTCTTGTCTGGCTCGCTCTCTTATCTGGCTCACTCGCATATCTGGCTCGCTCGCTCTCATATCTGGCTTGCTCGCTTGCTCTCATATCTGGCTCGCTCGCTTGCTCTCAAATCTGGCTCGCTCGCTTGCTCTCATATCTGGCTAGCTCGCTTGCTCTCTTGTCTTGCTCGCTCTCTTATCTGGCTCGCTCGCTCTCATATCTGGCTGGCTTGCTTGCTCTCATATCTGGCTCGCTCGCTTGCTCTCATATCTGGCTAGTTCGCTTGCTCTCTTGTCTTGCTTGCTCTCTTATCTGGCTCGCTCGCTCTCATATCTGGCTGGCTCGCTTGTTCTCATATCTGGCTCGCTCTCTTATCTGGCTTACTCGCATATCTGGCTCGCTCGCTCTCATATCTGGCTTGCTCGCTTGCTCTCTTGTCTGGCTTGCTCTCTTATCTGGCTCGCTCGCTCTCATATCTGGCTCGCTCACTTGCTCTCTTGTCTGGCTCGCTCTCTTATCTGGCTCACTCGCATATCTGGCTCTCTCGCTCTCATATCTGGCTTGCTCGCTTGCTCTCATATCTGGATCGCTCGCTTGCTCTCAAATCTGTCTCGCTCGCTTGCTCTCATATCTGGCTAGCTCGCTTGCTCTCTTGTCTTGCTCGCTCTCTTATCTGGCTCGCTCGCTCTCATATCTGGCTGGCTTGCTTGCTCTCATATCTGGCTCGCTCGCTTGCTCTCATATCTGGCTAGTTCGCTTGCTCTCTTGTCTTGCTTGCTCTCTTATCTGGCTCGCTCGCTCTCATATCTGGCTGGCTCGCTTGTTCTCATATCTGGCTCGCTCTCTTATCTGGCTCACTCGCATATCTGGCTCGCTCGCTCTCATATCTGGCTTGCTCGCTTGCTCTCTTGTCTGGCTTGCTCTCTTATCTGGCTCGCTCGCTCTCATATCTGGCTCGCTCACTTGCTCTCTTGTCTGGCTCGCTCTCTTATCTGGCTCACTCGCATATCTGGCTCTCTCGCTCTCATATCTGGCTTGCTCGCTTGCTCTCATATCTGGATAGCTCGCTTGCTCTCAAATCTGGCTCGCTCGCTTGCTCTCATATCTGGCTAGCTCGCTTGCTCTCTTGTCTTGCTCACTCTCTTATCTGGCTCGCTCGCTCTCATATCTGGCTGGCTTGCTTCCTCTCATATCTGGCTCGCTCGCTTGCTCTCATATCTGGCTAGTTCGCTTGCTCTCTTGTCTTGCTCGCTCGCTCTCATATCTGGCTGGCTCGCTTGCTCTCATATCTGGCTTGCTCGCTTGCTCTCTTGTCTGGCTCGCTCTCTTATCTGGCTTGCTCGCTAGCATATCTGGCTCGCTCGCTTGCTCTCTTGTCTGGCTTGCTCTCTTATCTGGCTCGCTCGCACTCATATCTGGCTCGCTCGCTTGCTCTCTTGTCTGGCTCGCTCTCTTATCTTGCTCGCTCTCATATCTGGCTTGCTAGCTTGCTCTCATATCTGGCTTGCTCGCTTTCTCTCTTGTCTGTCTTGCTCTCTTTTATGGCTCGCTCACATATCTGGCTTGCTCGCTCTCAAATCTGGCTCGCTCGCTCTCAAATCTGGCTCGCTCGCTTGCTCTCATATATGGCTTGCTCGCTTGCTCTCATATCCGGCTCGCTCGCTTGCTCTCATATCTGGCTCGCTCGCTTGCTCTCTTGTCTGGCTTGCTCTCTTATCAGGCTCCCTCACTCTCATATTTTGCTCGCTCGCTTGCTCTCATGTCTGGCACGCTCACCCTCATATCTGGCTTGCTCTCATGTTTGGCTTGCTCCCTCTCATATTTGGTTCGCTCGCTTGCTCTCATGTCTGGCTCACTCGCTCTCATATCTGGCTCGCTCGCATATCTTTCTCGCTCGCTCTCAAATCTGGCTCGCTCGCTTGCTCTCATATCTGGCTAGTTCGCTTGCTCTCTTGTCTTGCTCGCTCTCTTATCTGGCTCGCCCGCTCTCATATCTGGCTGGCTCGCTTACTCTCATATCTGGCTCGCTCTCTTGCTCTCTTGTCTGGCTCGCTCTCTTATCTGGCTTGCTCGCTAGCATATCTGGCTCGCACGCTTGCTCTCTTGTCTGGCTTGCTCTCTTATCTGGCTCGCTCAGTCTCATATCTGGCTCGCTCGTTTGCTCTCATGTCTGGCTCGCTTGCTCTCATATCTGGCTTTCTCGCTTGCTCTCTTGTCTGGCTCGCTCTCTTATCTGGCTCGCTCTCTTATCTGGCTCGCTCGCATATCTGGCTCGCTCGCTCTCACATCTGGCTGGCTCACTTGCTCTCATTTCTGGCTGGCTCGCTTGCTCTCATTTCTGGCTCGCTCGCTTGCTCTCATATCTGGCTCGCTCGCTTGCTCTCTTGTCTGGCTCGCTCTCATATCTGGCTAGCTCGCTTGCTCTCTTGTCTTGCTCACTCTTATCTGGCTCGCTCGCTCTCATATCTGGCTGGCTCGCTTGCTCTCATATCTGGCTCGCTCGCTTGCTCTCATATCTGGCTCGCTCGCTCTCATGTCTGGCTCGCTCTCATATCTGGATCACTCGCTTGCTCTCATATCTGGCTCGCTCGCTTGCTTAATTGTCTGGCTCGCTCTCTTATCTGCCTCGCTCTCTCTCACATCTGGCTTGCTCGCTTGCTCTCATATCTGGCCTGGCTCGCTCGCTGCTCTCTTGTCTGGCTCGCTCTCTTATCTGGCTCGCTCGCATATCTTGCTCGCTCGCTTGCTCTCTTGTCTGACTTGCTCTCTTATCTGTCTCGCTCTCACATCTGGCTCGCTCGCTTGCTCTCATATCTATCTCGCTCGCTCGCTCTCTTATCTGGCTTGCTCGCTAGCATATCTGGCTCGCTCGCTTGCTCTCTTGTCTGGCTTGCTCTCTTATCTGGCTCGCTCGTTCTCATATCTGGCTCGCTCGCTTGCTCTCATGTCTGGCTCGCTCGCTCTCATATCTGACTTTCTCGCTTGCTCTCTTGTCTGGTTCGCTCTCTTATGTGGCTCGCTCTCATATCTGGCTTGCTCGCTTGCTCTCATATCTGGCTCGCTCGCTTGCTCTCTTGTCTGGCTCGCTCTCTTATCTGGCTTGCTCGCTAGCATATCTGGCTCACTCGCTTGCTCTCTTGTCTGACTTGCTCTCTTATCTGGCTCGCTTGCTCTCATATCTGGCTCGCTCTCTTGATCTCATGTCTGGCTCTCTCGCTCTCATATCTGGCTCGCTCGCTTGCTCTCATGTCTGGCTCGCTCGCTCTCATATCTGGCTTTCTCGCTTGCTCTCTTGTCTGGTTTGCTCTCTTATCTGGCTCGCTCTCATATTTTGCTCGCTCGCTTGCTCTCATGTCTGGCACGCTCACCCTCATATCTGGCTTGCTCGCTTGCTCTCATGTTTGGCTTGCTCCCTCTCATATTTGGTTCGCTCGCTTGCTCTCATGTCTGGCTCACTCGCTCTCATATCTGGCTCGCTCGCATATCTTTCTCGCTCGCTCTCAAATCTGGCTCGCTCGCTTGCTCTCATATCTGGCTAGTTCGCTTGCTCTCTTGTCTTGCTCGCTCTCTTATCTGGCTCGCCCGCTCTCATATCTGGCTGGCTCGCTTACTCTCATATCTGGCTCGCTCTCTTGCTCTCTTGTCTGGCTCGCTCTCTTATCTGGCTTGCTCGCTAGCATATCTGGCTCGCACGCTTGCTCTCTTGTCTGGCTTGCTCTCTTATCTGGCTCGCTCAGTCTCATATCTGGCTCGCTCGTTTGCTCTCATGTCTGGCTCGCTTGCTCTCATATCTGGCTTTCTCGCTTGCTCTCTTGTCTGGCTCTCTCTCTTATCTGGCTCGCTCTCTTATCTGGCTTGCTCGCATATCTGGCTCGCACGCTTGCTCTCTTGTCTGGCTCGCTCTCTTATCTGGCTTGCTCGCTAGCATATCTGGCTCACTCGCTTGCTCTCTTGTCTGACTTGCTCTCTTATCTGGCTCGCTTGCTCTCATATCTGGCTCGCTCTCTTGATCTCATGTCTGGCTCTCTCGCTCTCATATCTGGCTCGCTCGCTTGCTCTCATGTCTGGCTCGCTCGCTCTCATATCTGGCTTTCTCGCTTGCTCTCTTGTCTGGTTTGCTCTCTTATCTGGCTCGCTCTCATATTTTGCTCGCTCGCTTGCTCTCATGTCTGGCACGCTCACCCTCATATCTGGCTTGCTCGCTTGCTCTCATGTTTGGCTTGCTCCCTCTCATATTTGGTTCGCTCGCTTGCTCTCATGTCTGGCTCACTCGCTCTCATATCTGGCTCGCTCGCATATCTTTCTCGCTCGCTCTCAAATCTGGCTCGCTCGCTTGCTCTCATATCTGGCTCTCTCGCTTGCTCTCTTGTCTGGCTCGCTCGCATATCTGGCTCGCTCGCTTGCTCTCTTGTCTTGCTCGCTCTCTTATCTGGCTCGCTCGCTCTCATATCTGGCTGGCTCGCTTGCTCTCATATCTGGCTCGCTCGCTTGCTCTCATATCTGGCTCTCTCGCTCTCATGTCTGGCTTGCTCTCATATCTGGATCGCTCGCTTGCTCTAATATCTGGCTCTCTCGCTTGCTTAATTGTCTGGCTCGCTCTCTTATCTGCCTCGCTCTCTCTCACATCTGGCTTGCTCGCTTGCTCTCATATCTGGCTCGCTCGCTTGCTCTCTTGTCTGGCTCGCTCTCTTATCTGGCTTGCTCGCATATCTGGCTCGCTCGCTCTCACATCTGACTGGCTTGCTTGCTCTCATACCTGGCTCGCTCGCTTGCTCTCATATCTGGCTCGCTCGCTCTCATGTCTGGCTCGCTCTCATATCTGGATCGCTCGCTTGCTCTCATATCTGGCTCGCTTGCTTAATTGTCTGGCTCGCTCTCTTATCTGCCTCGCTCTCTCTCACATCTGGCTTGCTCGCTTGCTCTCATATCTGGCTCGCTCGCTTGCTCTCTTGTCTGGGTCGCTCTCTTATCTGGCTTGCGCTTATATCTGGCTTGCTAGCTTGCTCTCATATCTGACTCGCTCGCTTGCTCTCTTGTCTGTCTCGCTCTATTTTATGGCTCGCTCACATATCTGGCTCGCTCGCTCTCAAATCTGGCTCGCTCGCTTGCTCTCATATCTGGCTTGCTCGCTTGCTCTCATATCCGGCTCGCTCGCTTGCTCTCATATCTGGCTCGCTCGATTGCTCTCTTGTCTGGCTCGCTCTCTTATCTGGCTCGCTCGCATATCTGGCTCGCTCGCTCTCAAATCTGGCTTGCTCGCTTGCTCTCATATCTGGCTAGTTCGCTTGCTCTCTTGTCTTGCTCGCTCTCTTATCTGGCTCGCTCGCTCTCATATCTGGCTGGCTCGCTTGCTCTCATATCTTGCTCGCTCGCTTGCTCTCTTGTCTGGCTCGCTCTCTTATCTGGCTTGCTCGCTAGCATATCTGGCTCGCTCGCTTGCTATCTTGTCTGGCTTGCTCTCTTATCTGGCTCGCTCGCTCTCATATCTGGCTCGCTCGCTTGCTCTCATGTCTGGCTCGCTCGCTCTCATATCTGGCTCGCTCGCTTGCTCTCATGTCTGGCTTTCTCGCTTGCTCTCTTGTCTGGTTCGCTCTCTTATCTGGCTCGCTCTCATATCTGGCTTTCTCGCTTGCTCTCATATCTGGCTCGCTCGCTTGCTTTCTTGTCTGGCTCGCTCGCATATCTGGCTCGCTCGCTCTCACATCTGGCTGGCTCGCTTGCTCTCATATCTGGCTCGCTCGCTCTCATATCTGGCTCGCTCGCTTGCTCTCTCTTCTTGCTCGCTCTCTTATCTGGCTCGCTCGCTCTCATATCTGGCTGGCTCGCTTGCTCTCATATCTGGCTCGCTCGCTTGCTCTTGTCTGGCTCGCTCTCTTATCTGGCTTGCTCGCTAGAATATCTGGCCCGCACGCTTGCTCTCTTGTCTGGCTTGCTCTCTTATCTGGCTCGCTCGCTCTCATATCTGGCTCGCTCGCTTGCTCTCATGTCTGGCTCGCTCGCTCTCATATCTGGCTTTCTCGCTTGCTCTCTTGTCTGGCTCGCTCTCTTATCTGGCTCGCTCGCATATCTGGCTAGCTCGCTCTCACATCTGGCTGGCTCGCTTGCTCTCATTTCTGGCTGGCTCGCTTGCTCTCATTTCTGGCTCGCTCGCTTGCTCTCATATCTGGCTCGCTCGCTTGCTCTCATATCTGGCTCGCTCGCTTGCTCTCTTGTCTGGCTTGCTCTCATATCTGGCTAGCTCACTTTCTCTCTTGTCTTGCTCGCTCTCTTATCTGGCTCGCTCGCTCTCTTATCTAGCTGGCTCGCTTGCTCTCATATCTGGCTGGCTCGCTTGCTTTCATATCTGGCTGGCTCGCTCTCATGTCTGGCTCGCTCTCATATCTGGATCGCTCGCTTGCTCTCATATCTGACTCGCTCGCTTGCTTAATTGTCTGGCTCGCTCTCTTATCTGCCAAGCTCTCTCTCAAATCTGGCTTGCTCGCTTGCTCTCATATCTGGCTCGCTTGCTCTCTTGTTTGGCTCGCTCTCTTATCTGGCTCGCTCGCATATCTGGCTCGCTCGCTCTCACATCTGGCTTGCTTGCTCTCATATCTGGCTAGCTCGCTTGCTCTCATATCTGGCTCGCTCGCATGCTCTCTTGTCTGGCTCGCTCTCTTATCTGGCTCGCTCGCATATCTGGCTCGCTCGCTCTCACATCGTGCTGGCTCGCTTGCTCTCATATCTGGCATGCTCGCTTGCTCTCTTGTCTGGCTCGCTCTCTTATCTGGCTCGCTCTCATATCTGGCTTGCTAGCTTGCTCTCATATCTGGCTTGCTCGCTTTCTCTCTTGTCTGTCTCGCTCTCTTTTATGGCTCGCTCACATATCTGGCTCGCTCGCTCTCAAATCTGGCTCGCTCGCTTGCTCTCATATATGGCTTGCTTGCTTGCTCTCATATCCGGCTCGCTCGCTTGCTCTCATATCTGGCTCGCTCGCTTGCTCTCTTGTCTGGCTCGCTCTCTTATCTGGCTCGCTCGCATATCTTTCTCGCTCGCTCTCAAATCTGGCTCGCTCGCTTGCTCTCATATCTGGCTAGTTCGCTTGCTCTCTTGTCTTGCTCGCTCTCTTATCTGGCTCGCTTACTCTCATATCTGGCTGGCTCGCTTACTCTCATATCTGGCTCGCTCGCTTGCTCTCTTGTCTGGCTCGCTCTCTTATCTGGCTTGCTCGCTAGCATATCTGGCTCGCACGCTTGCTCTCTTGTCTGGCTTACTCTCTTATCTGGCTCGCTCAGTCTCATATCTGGCTCGCTCGCTTGCTCTCATGTCTGGCTCGCTTGCTCTCATATCTGGCTTTCTCGCTTGCTCTCTTGTCTGGCTCGCTCTCTTATCTGGCTCGCTCTCTTATCTGGCTCGCTCGCATATCTGGCTCGCTCGCTCTCACATCTGGCTGGCTCACTTGCTCTCATTTCTGGCTGGCTCGCTTGCTCTCATTTCTGGCTCGCTCGCTTGCTCTCATATCTGGCTCGCTCGCTTGCTCATTTGTCTGGCTCGCTCTCATATCTGGCTAGCTCGCTTGCTCTCTTGTCTTGCTCACTCTTATCTGGCTCGCTCGCTCTCATATCTGGCTGGCTCGCTTGCTCTCATATCTGGGTCGCTCGCTTACTCGCATATCTGGCTCGCTCGTTCTCATGTCTGGCTCGCTCTCATATCTGGATCACTCGCTTGCTCTCATATCTGGCTCGCTCGCTTGCTTAATTGTCTGGCTCGCTCTCTTATCTGCCTCGCTCTCTCTCACATCTGGCTTGCTCGCTTGCTCTCATATCTGGCCTGGCTCGCTCGCTGCTCTCTT
>NW_026609926.1:0-22245 GCF_029499605.1 Hyla sarda | reverse complement strand
GAGAGAGGACATCATGTGTACATCACATCTATACACAACACATTATACAGGAGGAGAGAGAGAGGACATCATGTGTACATCACATCTATACACAACACATTATACAGGAGGAGAGAGAGAGGACATCATGTGTACATCACATCTATACACAACACATTATACAGGAGGAGAGAGAGAGGACATCATGTGTACATCACATCTATACACAACACATTATACAGGAGGAGAGAGAGAGGACATCATGTGTACATCACATCTATACACAACACATTATACAGGAGGAGAGAGAGAGGACATCATGTGTACATCACATCTATACACAACACATTATACAGGAGGAGAGAGAGAGGACATCATGTGTACATCACATCTATACACAACACATTATACAGGAGGAGAGAGAGAGGACATCATGTGTACATCACATCTATACACAACACATTATACAGGAGGAGAGAGAGAGGACATCATGTGTACATCACATCTATACACAACACATTATACAGGAGGAGAGAGAGAGAGACATCATGTGTACATCACATCTATACACAACACATTATACAGGAGGAGAGAGAGAGGACATCATGTGTACATCACATCTATACACAACACATTATACAGGAGGAGAGAGAGAGGACATCATGTGTACATCACATCTATACACAACACATTATACAGGAGGAGAGAGAGAGGACATCATGTGTACATCACATCTATACACAACACATTATACAGGAGGAGAGAGAGAGGACATCATGTGTACATCACATCTATACACAACACATTATACAGGAGGAGAGAGAGAGGACATCATGTGTACATCACATCTATACACAACACATTATACAGGAGGAGAGAGAGAGGACATCATGTGTACATCACATCTATACACAACACATTATACAGGAGGAGAGAGAGAGGACATCATGTGTACATCACATCTATACACAACACATTATACAGGAGGAGAGAGAGAGGACATCATGTGTACATCACATCTATACACAACACATTATACAGGAGGAGAGAGAGAGGACATCATGTGTACATCACATCTATACACAACACATTATACAGGAGGAGAGAGAGAGGACATCATGTGTACATCACATCTTATACACAACACATTATACAGGAGGAGAGAGAGAGGACATCATGTGTACATCACATCTATACACAACACATTATACAGGAGGAGAGAGAGAGGACATCATGTGTACATCACATCTATACACAACACATTATACAGGAGGAGAGAGAGAGGACATCATGTGTACATCACATCTATACACAACACATTATACAGGAGGAGAGAGAGAGGACATCATGTGTACATCACATCTATACACAACACTTATACAGGAGGAGAGAGAGAGGACATCATGTGTACATCACATCTATACACAACACATTATACAGGAGGAGAGAGAGAGGACATCATGTGTACATCACATCTATACACAACACATTATACAGGAGGAGAGAGAGAGGACATCATGTGTACATCACATCTATACACAACACATTATACAGGAGGAGAGAGAGAGAGGACATCATGTGTACATCACATCTATACACAACACATTATACAGGAGGAGAGAGAGAGGACATCATGTGTACATCACATCTATACACAACACATTATACAGGAGGAGAGAGAGAGGACATCATGTGTACATCACATCTATACACAACACATTATACAGGAGGAGAGAGAGAGGACATCATGTGTACATCACATCTATACACAACACATTATACAGGAGGAGAGAGAGAGGACATCATGTGTACATCACATCTATACACAACACATTATACAGGAGGAGAGAGAGAGGACATCATGTGTACATCACATCTATACACAACACATTATACAGGAGGAGAGAGAGAGGACATCATGTGTACATCACATCTATACACAACACATTATACAGGAGGAGAGAGAGAGGACATCATGTGTACATCACATCTATACACAACACATTATACAGGAGGAGAGAGAGAGGACATCATGTGTACATCACATCTATACACAACACATTATACAGGAGGAGAGAGAGAGGACATCATGTGTACATCACATCTATACACAACACATTATACAGGAGGAGAGAGAGAGGACATCATGTGTACATCACATCTATACACAACACATTATACAGGAGGAGAGAGAGAGGACATCATGTGTACATCACATCTATACACAACACATTATACAGGAGGAGAGAGAGAGGACATCATGTGTACATCACATCTATACACAACACATTATACAGGAGGAGAGAGAGAGGACATCATGTGTACATCACATCTATACACAACACATTATACAGGAGGAGAGAGAGAGGACATCATGTGTACATCACATCTATACACAACACATTATACAGGAGGAGAGAGAGAGGACATCATGTGTACATCACATCTATACACAACACATTATACAGGAGGAGAGAGAGAGGACATCATGTGTACATCACATCTATACACAACACATTATACAGGAGGAGAGAGAGAGGACATCATGTGTACATCACATCTATACACAACACATTATACAGGAGGAGAGAGAGAGGACATCATGTGTACATCACATCTATACACAACACATTATACAGGAGGAGAGAGAGAGGACATCATGTGTACATCACATCTATACACAACACATTATACAGGAGGAGAGAGAGAGGACATCATGTGTACATCACATCTATACACAACACATTATACAGGAGGAGAGAGAGAGGACATCATGTGTACATCACATCTATACACAACACATTATACAGGAGGAGAGAGAGAGGACATCATGTGTACATCACATCTATACACAACACATTATACAGGAGGAGAGAGAGAGGACATCATGTGTACATCACATCTATACACAACACATTATACAGGAGGAGAGAGAGAGGACATCATGTGTACATCACATCTATACACAACACATTATACAGGAGGAGAGAGAGAGGACATCATGTGTACATCACATCTATACACAACACATTATACAGGAGGAGAGAGAGAGAGACATCATGTGTACATCACATCTATACACAACACATTATACAGGAGGAGAGAGAGAGGACATCATGTGTACATCACATCTATACACAACACATTATACAGGAGGAGAGAGAGAGGACATCATGTGTACATCACATCTATACACAACACATTATACAGGAGGAGAGAGAGAGGACATCATGTGTACATCACATCTATACACAACACATTATACAGGAGGAGAGAGAGAGGACATCATGTGTACATCACATCTATACACAACACATTATACAGGAGGAGAGAGAGAGAGACATCATGTGTACATCACATCTATACACAACACATTATACAGGAGGAGAGAGAGAGGACATCATGTGTACATCACATCTATACACAACACATTATACAGGAGGAGAGAGAGAGAGACATCATGTGTACATCACATCTATACACAACACATTATACAGGAGGAGAGAGAGAGGACATCATGTGTACATCACATCTATACACAACACATTATACAGGAGGAGAGAGAGAGGACATCATGTGTACATCACATCTATACACAACACATTATACAGGAGGAGAGAGAGAGGACATCATGTGTACATCACATCTATACACAACACATTATACAGGAGGAGAGAGAGAGGACATCATGTGTACATCACATCTATACACAACACATTATACAGGAGGAGAGAGAGAGGACATCATGTGTACATCACATCTATACACAACACATTATACAGGAGGAGAGAGAGAGGACATCATGTGTACATCACATCTATACACAACACATTATACAGGAGGAGAGAGAGAGGACATCATGTGTACATCACATCTATACACAACACATTATACAGGAGGAGAGAGAGAGGACATCATGTGTACATCACATCTATACACAACACATTATACAGGAGGAGAGAGAGAGGACATCATGTGTACATCACATCTATACACAACACATTATACAGGAGGAGAGAGAGAGGACATCATGTGTACATCACATCTATACACAACACATTATACAGGAGGAGAGAGAGAGGACATCATGTGTACATCACATCTATACACAACACATTATACAGGAGGAGAGAGAGAGGACATCATGTGTACATCACATCTATACACAACACATTATACAGGAGGAGAGAGAGAGGACATCATGTGTACATCACATCTATACACAACACATTATACAGGAGGAGAGAGAGAGGACATCATGTGTACATCACATCTATACACAACACATTATACAGGAGGAGAGAGAGAGGACATCATGTGTACATCACATCTATACACAACACATTATACAGGAGGAGAGAGAGAGGACATCATGTGTACATCACATCTATACACAACACATTATACAGGAGGAGAGAGAGAGGACATCATGTGTACATCACATCTATACACAACACATTATACAGGAGGAGAGAGAGAGGACATCATGTGTACATCACATCTATACACAACACATTATACAGGAGGAGAGAGAGAGGACATCATGTGTACATCACATCTATACACAACACATTATACAGGAGGAGAGAGAGAGGACATCATGTGTACATCACATCTATACACAACACATTATACAGGAGGAGAGAGAGAGGACATCATGTGTACATCACATCTATACACAACACATTATACAGGAGGAGAGAGAGAGGACATCATGTGTACATCACATCTATACACAACACATTATACAGGAGGAGAGAGAGAGGACATCATGTGTACATCACATCTATACACAACACATTATACAGGAGGAGAGAGAGAGGACATCATGTGTACATCACATCTATACACAACACATTATACAGGAGGAGAGAGAGAGGACATCATGTGTACATCACATCTATACACAACACATTATACAGGAGGAGAGAGAGAGGACATCATGTGTACATCACATCTATACACAACACATTATACAGGAGGAGAGAGAGAGGACATCATGTGTACATCACATCTATACACAACACATTATACAGGAGGAGAGAGAGAGGACATCATGTGTACATCACATCTATACACAACACATTATACAGGAGGAGAGAGAGAGGACATCATGTGTACATCACATCTATACACAACACATTATACAGGAGGAGAGAGAGAGGACATCATGTGTACATCACATCTATACACAACACATTATACAGGAGGAGAGAGAGAGGACATCATGTGTACATCACATCTATACACAACACATTATACAGGAGGAGAGAGAGAGGACATCATGTGTACATCACATCTATACACAACACATTATACAGGAGGAGAGAGAGAGGACATCATGTGTACATCACATCTATACACAACACATTATACAGGAGGAGAGAGAGAGGACATCATGTGTACATCACATCTATACACAACACATTATACAGGAGGAGAGAGAGAGGACATCATGTGTACATCACATCTATACACAACACATTATACAGGAGGAGAGAGAGAGGACATCATGTGTACATCACATCTATACACAACACATTATACAGGAGGAGAGAGAGAGGACATCATGTGTACATCACATCTATACACAACACATTATACAGGAGGAGAGAGAGAGGACATCATGTGTACATCACATCTATACACAACACATTATACAGGAGGAGAGAGAGAGGACATCATGTGTACATCACATCTATACACAACACATTATACAGGAGGAGAGAGAGAGAGGACATCATGTGTACATCACATCTATACACAACACATTATACAGGAGGAGAGAGAGAGGACATCATGTGTACATCACATCTATACACAACACATTATACAGGAGGAGAGAGAGAGGACATCATGTGTACATCACATCTATACACAACACATTATACAGGAGGAGAGAGAGAGGACATCATGTGTACATCACATCTATACACAACACATTATACAGGAGGAGAGAGAGAGGACATCATGTGTACATCACATCTATACACAACACATTATACAGGAGGAGAGAGAGAGGACATCATGTGTACATCACATCTATACACAACACATTATACAGGAGGAGAGAGAGAGGACATCATGTGTACATCACATCTATACACAACACATTATACAGGAGGAGAGAGAGAGGACATCATGTGTACATCACATCTATACACAACACATTATACAGGAGGAGAGAGAGAGGACATCATGTGTACATCACATCTATACACAACACATTATACAGGAGGAGAGAGAGAGGACATCATGTGTACATCACATCTATACACAACACATTATACAGGAGGAGAGAGAGAGGACATCATGTGTACATCACATCTATACACAACACATTATACAGGAGGAGAGAGAGAGGACATCATGTGTACATCACATCTATACACAACACATTATACAGGAGGAGAGAGAGAGGACATCATGTGTACATCACATCTATACACAACACATTATACAGGAGGAGAGAGAGAGGACATCATGTGTACATCACATCTATACACAACACATTATACAGGAGGAGAGAGAGAGGACATCATGTGTACATCACATCTATACACAACACATTATACAGGAGGAGAGAGAGAGGACATCATGTGTACATCACATCTATACACAACACATTATACAGGAGGAGAGAGAGAGGACATCATGTGTACATCACATCTATACACAACACATTATACAGGAGGAGAGAGAGAGGACATCATGTGTACATCACATCTATACACAACACATTATACAGGAGGAGAGAGAGAGGACATCATGTGTACATCACATCTATACACAACACATTATACAGGAGGAGAGAGAGAGGACATCATGTGTACATCACATCTATACACAACACATTATACAGGAGGAGAGAGAGAGGACATCATGTGTACATCACATCTATACACAACACATTATACAGGAGGAGAGAGAGAGGACATCATGTGTACATCACATCTATACACAACACATTATACAGGAGGAGAGAGAGAGGACATCATGTGTACATCACATCTATACACAACACATTATACAGGAGGAGAGAGAGAGGACATCATGTGTACATCACATCTATACACAACACATTATACAGGAGGAGAGAGAGAGGACATCATGTGTACATCACATCTATACACAACACATTATACAGGAGGAGAGAGAGAGGACATCATGTGTACATCACATCTATACACAACACATTATACAGGAGGAGAGAGAGAGGACATCATGTGTACATCACATCTATACACAACACATTATACAGGAGGAGAGAGAGAGGACATCATGTGTACATCACATCTATACACAACACATTATACAGGAGGAGAGAGAGAGGACATCATGTGTACATCACATCTATACACAACACATTATACAGGAGGAGAGAGAGAGGACATCATGTGTACATCACATCTATACACAACACATTATACAGGAGGAGAGAGAGAGGACATCATGTGTACATCACATCTATACACAACACATTATACAGGAGGAGAGAGAGAGGACATCATGTGTACATCACATCTATACACAACACATTATACAGGAGGAGAGAGAGAGGACATCATGTGTACATCACATCTATACACAACACATTATACAGGAGGAGAGAGAGAGGACATCATGTGTACATCACATCTATACACAACACATTATACAGGAGGAGAGAGAGAGGACATCATGTGTACATCACATCTATACACAACACATTATACAGGAGGAGAGAGAGAGGACATCATGTGTACATCACATCTATACACAACACATTATACAGGAGGAGAGAGAGAGGACATCATGTGTACATCACATCTATACACAACACATTATACAGGAGGAGAGAGAGAGGACATCATGTGTACATCACATCTATACACAACACATTATACAGGAGGAGAGAGAGAGGACATCATGTGTACATCACATCTATACACAACACATTATACAGGAGGAGAGAGAGAGGACATCATGTGTACATCACATCTATACACAACACATTATACAGGAGGAGAGAGAGAGGACATCATGTGTACATCACATCTATACACAACACATTATACAGGAGGAGAGAGAGAGGACATCATGTGTACATCACATCTATACACAACACATTATACAGGAGGAGAGAGAGAGGACATCATGTGTACATCACATCTATACACAACACATTATACAGGAGGAGAGAGAGAGGACATCATGTGTACATCACATCTATACACAACACATTATACAGGAGGAGAGAGAGAGGACATCATGTGTACATCACATCTATACACAACACATTATACAGGAGGAGAGAGAGAGGACATCATGTGTACATCACATCTATACACAACACATTATACAGGAGGAGAGAGAGAGGACATCATGTGTACATCACATCTATACACAACACATTATACAGGAGGAGAGAGAGAGGACATCATGTGTACATCACATCTATACACAACACATTATACAGGAGGAGAGAGAGAGGACATCATGTGTACATCACATCTATACACAACACATTATACAGGAGGAGAGAGAGAGGACATCATGTGTACATCACATCTATACACAACACATTATACAGGAGGAGAGAGAGAGGACATCATGTGTACATCACATCTATACACAACACATTATACAGGAGGAGAGAGAGAGGACATCATGTGTACATCACATCTATACACAACACATTATACAGGAGGAGAGAGAGAGGACATCATGTGTACATCACATCTATACACAACACATTATACAGGAGGAGAGAGAGAGGACATCATGTGTACATCACATCTATACACAACACATTATACAGGAGGAGAGAGAGAGGACATCATGTGTACATCACATCTATACACAACACATTATACAGGAGGAGAGAGAGAGGACATCATGTGTACATCACATCTATACACAACACATTATACAGGAGGAGAGAGAGAGGACATCATGTGTACATCACATCTATACACAACACATTATACAGGAGGAGAGAGAGAGGACATCATGTGTACATCACATCTATACACAACACATTATACAGGAGGAGAGAGAGAGGACATCATGTGTACATCACATCTATACACAACACATTATACAGGAGGAGAGAGAGAGGACATCATGTGTACATCACATCTATACACAACACATTATACAGGAGGAGAGAGAGAGGACATCATGTGTACATCACATCTATACACAACACATTATACAGGAGGAGAGAGAGAGGACATCATGTGTACATCACATCTATACACAACACATTATACAGGAGGAGAGAGAGAGGACATCATGTGTACATCACATCTATACACAACACATTATACAGGAGGAGAGAGAGAGGACATCATGTGTACATCACATCTATACACAACACATTATACAGGAGGAGAGAGAGAGGACATCATGTGTACATCACATCTATACACAACACATTATACAGGAGGAGAGAGAGAGGACATCATGTGTACATCACATCTATACACAACACATTATACAGGAGGAGAGAGAGAGGACATCATGTGTACATCACATCTATACACAACACATTATACAGGAGGAGAGAGAGAGGACATCATGTGTACATCACATCTATACACAACACATTATACAGGAGGAGAGAGAGAGGACATCATGTGTACATCACATCTATACACAACACATTATACAGGAGGAGAGAGAGAGGACATCATGTGTACATCACATCTATACACAACACATTATACAGGAGGAGAGAGAGAGGACATCATGTGTACATCACATCTATACACAACACATTATACAGGAGGAGAGAGAGAGGACATCATGTGTACATCACATCTATACACAACACATTATACAGGAGGAGAGAGAGAGGACATCATGTGTACATCACATCTATACACAACACATTATACAGGAGGAGAGAGAGAGGACATCATGTGTACATCACATCTATACACAACACATTATACAGGAGGAGAGAGAGAGGACATCATGTGTACATCACATCTATACACAACACATTATACAGGAGGAGAGAGAGAGGACATCATGTGTACATCACATCTATACACAACACATTATACAGGAGGAGAGAGAGAGGACATCATGTGTACATCACATCTATACACAACACATTATACAGGAGGAGAGAGAGAGGACATCATGTGTACATCACATCTATACACAACACATTATACAGGAGGAGAGAGAGAGGACATCATGTGTACATCACATCTATACACAACACATTATACAGGAGGAGAGAGAGAGGACATCATGTGTACATCACATCTATACACAACACATTATACAGGAGGAGAGAGAGAGGACATCATGTGTACATCACATCTATACACAACACATTATACAGGAGGAGAGAGAGAGGACATCATGTGTACATCACATCTATACACAACACATTATACAGGAGGAGAGAGAGAGGACATCATGTGTACATCACATCTATACACAACACATTATACAGGAGGAGAGAGAGAGGACATCATGTGTACATCACATCTATACACAACACATTATACAGGAGGAGAGAGAGAGGACATCATGTGTACATCACATCTATACACAACACATTATACAGGAGGAGAGAGAGAGGACATCATGTGTACATCACATCTATACACAACACATTATACAGGAGGAGAGAGAGAGGACATCATGTGTACATCACATCTATACACAACACATTATACAGGAGGAGAGAGAGAGGACATCATGTGTACATCACATCTATACACAACACATTATACAGGAGGAGAGAGAGAGGACATCATGTGTACATCACATCTATACACAACACATTATACAGGAGGAGAGAGAGAGGACATCATGTGTACATCACATCTATACACAACACATTATACAGGAGGAGAGAGAGAGGACATCATGTGTACATCACATCTATACACAACACATTATACAGGAGGAGAGAGAGAGGACATCATGTGTACATCACATCTATACACAACACATTATACAGGAGGAGAGAGAGAGGACATCATGTGTACATCACATCTATACACAACACATTATACAGGAGGAGAGAGAGAGGACATCATGTGTACATCACATCTATACACAACACATTATACAGGAGGAGAGAGAGAGGACATCATGTGTACATCACATCTATACACAACACATTATACAGGAGGAGAGAGAGAGGACATCATGTGTACATCACATCTATACACAACACATTATACAGGAGGAGAGAGAGAGGACATCATGTGTACATCACATCTATACACAACACATTATACAGGAGGAGAGAGAGAGGACATCATGTGTACATCACATCTATACACAACACATTATACAGGAGGAGAGAGAGAGGACATCATGTGTACATCACATCTATACACAACACATTATACAGGAGGAGAGAGAGAGGACATCATGTGTACATCACATCTATACACAACACATTATACAGGAGGAGAGAGAGAGGACATCATGTGTACATCACATCTATACACAACACATTATACAGGAGGAGAGAGAGAGGACATCATGTGTACATCACATCTATACACAACACATTATACAGGAGGAGAGAGAGAGGACATCATGTGTACATCACATCTATACACAACACATTATACAGGAGGAGAGAGAGAGGACATCATGTGTACATCACATCTATACACAACACATTATACAGGAGGAGAGAGAGAGGACATCATGTGTACATCACATCTATACACAACACATTATACAGGAGGAGAGAGAGAGAGGACATCATGTGTACATCACATCTATACACAACACATTATACAGGAGGAGAGAGAGAGAGACATCATGTGTACATCACATCTATACACAACACATTATACAGGAGGAGAGAGAGAGGACATCATGTGTACATCACATCTATACACAACACATTATACAGGAGGAGAGAGAGAGGACATCATGTGTACATCACATCTATACACAACACATTATACAGGAGGAGAGAGAGAGGACATCATGTGTACATCACATCTATACACAACACATTATACAGGAGGAGAGAGAGAGGACATCATGTGTACATCACATCTATACACAACACATTATACAGGAGGAGAGAGAGAGGACATCATGTGTACATCACATCTATACACAACACATTATACAGGAGGAGAGAGAGAGGACATCATGTGTACATCACATCTATACACAACACATTATACAGGAGGAGAGAGAGAGGACATCATGTGTACATCACATCTATACACAACACATTATACAGGAGGAGAGAGAGAGGACATCATGTGTACATCACATCTATACACAACACATTATACAGGAGGAGAGAGAGAGGACATCATGTGTACATCACATCTATACACAACACATTATACAGGAGGAGAGAGAGAGGACATCATGTGTACATCACATCTATACACAACACATTATACAGGAGGAGAGAGAGAGGACATCATGTGTACATCACATCTATACACAACACATTATACAGGAGGAGAGAGAGAGGACATCATGTGTACATCACATCTATACACAACACATTATACAGGAGGAGAGAGAGAGGACATCATGTGTACATCACATCTATACACAACACATTATACAGGAGGAGAGAGAGAGGACATCATGTGTACATCACATCTATACACAACACATTATACAGGAGGAGAGAGAGAGGACATCATGTGTACATCACATCTATACACAACACATTATACAGGAGGAGAGAGAGAGGACATCATGTGTACATCACATCTATACACAACACATTATACAGGAGGAGAGAGAGAGGACATCATGTGTACATCACATCTATACACAACACATTATACAGGAGGAGAGAGAGAGGACATCATGTGTACATCACATCTATACACAACACATTATACAGGAGGAGAGAGAGAGGACATCATGTGTACATCACATCTATACACAACACATTATACAGGAGGAGAGAGAGAGGACATCATGTGTACATCACATCTATACACAACACATTATACAGGAGGAGAGAGAGAGGACATCATGTGTACATCACATCTATACACAACACATTATACAGGAGGAGAGAGAGAGGACATCATGTGTACATCACATCTATACACAACACATTATACAGGAGGAGAGAGAGAGGACATCATGTGTACATCACATCTATACACAACACATTATACAGGAGGAGAGAGAGAGGACATCATGTGTACATCACATCTATACACAACACATTATACAGGAGGAGAGAGAGAGGACATCATGTGTACATCACATCTATACACAACACATTATACAGGAGGAGAGAGAGAGGACATCATGTGTACATCACATCTATACACAACACATTATACAGGAGGAGAGAGAGAGGACATCATGTGTACATCACATCTATACACAACACATTATACAGGAGGAGAGAGAGAGGACATCATGTGTACATCACATCTATACACAACACATTATACAGGAGGAGAGAGAGAGGACATCATGTGTACATCACATCTATACACAACACATTATACAGGAGGAGAGAGAGAGGACATCATGTGTACATCACATCTATACACAACACATTATACAGGAGGAGAGAGAGAGGACATCATGTGTACATCACATCTATACACAACACATTATACAGGAGGAGAGAGAGAGGACATCATGTGTACATCACATCTATACACAACACATTATACAGGAGGAGAGAGAGAGGACATCATGTGTACATCACATCTATACACAACACATTATACAGGAGGAGAGAGAGAGGACATCATGTGTACATCACATCTATACACAACACATTATACAGGAGGAGAGAGAGAGGACATCATGTGTACATCACATCTATACACAACACATTATACAGGAGGAGAGAGAGAGGACATCATGTGTACATCACATCTATACACAACACATTATACAGGAGGAGAGAGAGAGGACATCATGTGTACATCACATCTATACACAACACATTATACAGGAGGAGAGAGAGAGGACATCATGTGTACATCACATCTATACACAACACATTATACAGGAGGAGAGAGAGAGGACATCATGTGTACATCACATCTATACACAACACATTATACAGGAGGAGAGAGAGAGGACATCATGTGTACATCACATCTATACACAACACATTATACAGGAGGAGAGAGAGAGGACATCATGTGTACATCACATCTATACACAACACATTATACAGGAGGAGAGAGAGAGGACATCATGTGTACATCACATCTATACACAACACATTATACAGGAGGAGAGAGAGAGGACATCATGTGTACATCACATCTATACACAACACATTATACAGGAGGAGAGAGAGAGGACATCATGTGTACATCACATCTATACACAACACATTATACAGGAGGAGAGAGAGAGGACATCATGTGTACATCACATCTATACACAACACATTATACAGGAGGAGAGAGAGAGGACATCATGTGTACATCACATCTATACACAACACATTATACAGGAGGAGAGAGAGAGGACATCATGTGTACATCACATCTATACACAACACATTATACAGGAGGAGAGAGAGAGGACATCATGTGTACATCACATCTATACACAACACATTATACAGGAGGAGAGAGAGAGGACATCATGTGTACATCACATCTATACACAACACATTATACAGGAGGAGAGAGAGAGGACATCATGTGTACATCACATCTATACACAACACATTATACAGGAGGAGAGAGAGAGGACATCATGTTACATCACATCTATACACAACACATTATACAGGAGGAGAGAGAGAGGACATCATGTGTACATCACATCTATACACAACACATTATACAGGAGGAGAGAGAGAGGACATCATGTGTACATCACATCTATACACAACACATTATACAGGAGGAGAGAGAGAGGACATCATGTGTACATCACATCTATACACAACACATTATACAGGAGGAGAGAGAGAGGACATCATGTGTACATCACATCTATACACAACACATTATACAGGAGGAGAGAGAGAGGACATCATGTGTACATCACATCTATACACAACACATTATACAGGAGGAGAGAGAGAGAGACATCATGTGTACATCACATCTATACACAACACATTATACAGGAGGAGAGAGAGAGGACATCATGTGTACATCACATCTATACACAACACATTATACAGGAGGAGAGAGAGAGGACATCATGTGTACATCACATCTATACACAACACATTATACAGGAGGAGAGAGAGAGGACATCATGTGTACATCACATCTATACACAACACATTATACAGGAGGAGAGAGAGAGGACATCATGTGTACATCACATCTATACACAACACATTATACAGGAGGAGAGAGAGAGGACATCATGTGTACATCACATCTATACACAACACATTATACAGGAGGAGAGAGAGAGGACATCATGTGTACATCACATCTATACACAACACATTATACAGGAGGAGAGAGAGAGGACATCATGTGTACATCACATCTATACACAACACATTATACAGGAGGAGAGAGAGAGGACATCATGTGTACATCACATCTATACACAACACATTATACAGGAGGAGAGAGAGAGGACATCATGTGTACATCACATCTATACACAACACATTATACAGGAGGAGAGAGAGAGGACATCATGTGTACATCACATCTATACACAACACATTATACAGGAGGAGAGAGAGAGGACATCATGTGTACATCACATCTATACACAACACATTATACAGGAGGAGAGAGAGAGGACATCATGTGTACATCACATCTATACACAACACATTATACAGGAGGAGAGAGAGAGGACATCATGTGTACATCACATCTATACACAACACATTATACAGGAGGAGAGAGAGAGGACATCATGTGTACATCACATCTATACACAACACATTATACAGGAGGAGAGAGAGAGGACATCATGTGTACATCACATCTATACACAACACATTATACAGGAGGAGAGAGAGAGGACATCATGTGTACATCACATCTATACACAACACATTATACAGGAGGAGAGAGAGAGGACATCATGTGTACATCACATCTATACACAACACATTATACAGGAGGAGAGAGAGAGGACATCATGTGTACATCACATCTATACACAACACATTATACAGGAGGAGAGAGAGAGGACATCATGTGTACATCACATCTATACACAACACATTATACAGGAGGAGAGAGAGAGGACATCATGTGTACATCACATCTATACACAACACATTATACAGGAGGAGAGAGAGAGGACATCATGTGTACATCACATCTATACACAACACATTATACAGGAGGAGAGAGAGAGGACATCATGTGTACATCACATCTATACACAACACATTATACAGGAGGAGAGAGAGAGGACATCATGTGTACATCACATCTATACACAACACATTATACAGGAGGAGAGAGAGAGGACATCATGTGTACATCACATCTATACACAACACATTATACAGGAGGAGAGAGAGAGGACATCATGTGTACATCACATCTATACACAACACATTATACAGGAGGAGAGAGAGAGGACATCATGTGTACATCACATCTATACACAACACATTATACAGGAGGAGAGAGAGAGGACATCATGTGTACATCACATCTATACACAACACATTATACAGGAGGAGAGAGAGAGGACATCATGTGTACATCACATCTATACACAACACATTATACAGGAGGAGAGAGAGAGGACATCATGTGTACATCACATCTATACACAACACATTATACAGGAGGAGAGAGAGAGGACATCATGTGTACATCACATCTATACACAACACATTATACAGGAGGAGAGAGAGAGGACATCATGTGTACATCACATCTATACACAACACATTATACAGGAGGAGAGAGAGAGGACATCATGTGTACATCACATCTATACACAACACATTATACAGGAGGAGAGAGAGAGGACATCATGTGTACATCACATCTATACACAACACATTATACAGGAGGAGAGAGAGAGGACATCATGTGTACATCACATCTATACACAACACATTATACAGGAGGAGAGAGAGAGGACATCATGTGTACATCACATCTATACACAACACATTATACAGGAGGAGAGAGAGAGGACATCATGTGTACATCACATCTATACACAACACATTATACAGGAGGAGAGAGAGAGGACATCATGTGTACATCACATCTATACACAACACATTATACAGGAGGAGAGAGAGAGGACATCATGTGTACATCACATCTATACACAACACATTATACAGGAGGAGAGAGAGAGGACATCATGTGTACATCACATCTATACACAACACATTATACAGGAGGAGAGAGAGAGGACATCATGTGTACATCACATCTATACACAACACATTATACAGGAGGAGAGAGAGAGGACATCATGTGTACATCACATCTATACACAACACATTATACAGGAGGAGAGAGAGAGGACATCATGTGTACATCACATCTATACACAACACATTATACAGGAGGAGAGAGAGAGGACATCATGTGTACATCACATCTATACACAACACATTATACAGGAGGAGAGAGAGAGGACATCATGTGTACATCACATCTATACACAACACATTATACAGGAGGAGAGAGAGAGGACATCATGTGTACATCACATCTATACACAACACATTATACAGGAGGAGAGAGAGAGGACATCATGTGTACATCACATCTATACACAACACATTATACAGGAGGAGAGAGAGAGGACATCATGTGTACATCACATCTATACACAACACATTATACAGGAGGAGAGAGAGAGAGGACATCATGTGTACATCACATCTATACACAACACATTATACAGGAGGAGAGAGAGAGGACATCATGTGTACATCACATCTATACACAACACATTATACAGGAGGAGAGAGAGAGGACATCATGTGTACATCACATCTATACACAACACATTATACAGGAGGAGAGAGAGAGGACATCATGTGTACATCACATCTATACACAACACATTATACAGGAGGAGAGAGAGAGGACATCATGTGTACATCACATCTATACACAACACATTATACAGGAGGAGAGAGAGAGGACATCATGTGTACATCACATCTATACACAACACATTATACAGGAGGAGAGAGAGAGGACATCATGTGTACATCACATCTATACACAACACATTATACAGGAGGAGAGAGAGAGGACATCATGTGTACATCACATCTATACACAACACATTATACAGGAGGAGAGAGAGAGGACATCATGTGTACATCACATCTATACACAACACATTATACAGGAGGAGAGAGAGAGGACATCATGTGTACATCACATCTATACACAACACATTATACAGGAGGAGAGAGAGAGGACATCATGTGTACATCACATCTATACACAACACATTATACAGGAGGAGAGAGAGAGGACATCATGTGTACATCACATCTATACACAACACATTATACAGGAGGAGAGAGAGAGGACATCATGTGTACATCACATCTATACACAACACATTATACAGGAGGAGAGAGAGAGGACATCATGTGTACATCACATCTATACACAACACATTATACAGGAGGAGAGAGAGAGGACATCATGTGTACATCACATCTATACACAACACATTATACAGGAGGAGAGAGAGAGGACATCATGTGTACATCACATCTATACACAACACATTATACAGGAGGAGAGAGAGAGGACATCATGTGTACATCACATCTATACACAACACATTATACAGGAGGAGAGAGAGAGGACATCATGTGTACATCACATCTATACACAACACATTATACAGGAGGAGAGAGAGAGGACATCATGTGTACATCACATCTATACACAACACATTATACAGGAGGAGAGAGAGAGGACATCATGTGTACATCACATCTATACACAACACATTATACAGGAGGAGAGAGAGAGGACATCATGTGTACATCACATCTATACACAACACATTATACAGGAGGAGAGAGAGAGGACATCATGTGTACATCACATCTATACACAACACATTATACAGGAGGAGAGAGAGAGGACATCATGTGTACATCACATCTATACACAACACATTATACAGGAGGAGAGAGAGAGGACATCATGTGTACATCACATCTATACACAACACATTATACAGGAGGAGAGAGAGAGGACATCATGTGTACATCACATCTATACACAACACATTATACAGGAGGAGAGAGAGAGGACATCATGTGTACATCACATCTATACACAACACATTATACAGGAGGAGAGAGAGAGGACATCATGTGTACATCACATCTATACACAACACATTATACAGGAGGAGAGAGAGAGGACATCATGTGTACATCACATCTATACACAACACATTATACAGGAGGAGAGAGAGAGGACATCATGTGTACATCACATCTATACACAACACATTATACAGGAGGAGAGAGAGAGGACATCATGTGTACATCACATCTATACACAACACATTATACAGGAGGAGAGAGAGAGGACATCATGTGTACATCACATCTATACACAACACATTATACAGGAGGAGAGAGAGAGGACATCATGTGTACATCACATCTATACACAACACATTATACAGGAGGAGAGAGAGAGGACATCATGTGTACATCACATCTATACACAACACATTATACAGGAGGAGAGAGAGAGGACATCATGTGTACATCACATCTATACACAACACATTATACAGGAGGAGAGAGAGAGGACATCATGTGTACATCACATCTATACACAACACATTATACAGGAGGAGAGAGAGAGGACATCATGTGTACATCACATCTATACACAACACATTATACAGGAGGAGAGAGAGAGGACATCATGTGTACATCACATCTATACACAACACATTATACAGGAGGAGAGAGAGAGGACATCATGTGTACATCACATCTATACACAACACATTATACAGGAGGAGAGAGAGAGGACATCATGTGTACATCACATCTATACACAACACATTATACAGGAGGAGAGAGAGAGGACATCATGTGTACATCACATCTATACACAACACATTATACAGGAGGAGAGAGAGAGGACATCATGTGTACATCACATCTATACACAACACATTATACAGGAGGAGAGAGAGAGGACATCATGTGTACATCACATCTATACACAACACATTATACAGGAGGAGAGAGAGAGGACATCATGTGTACATCACATCTATACACAACACATTATACAGGAGGAGAGAGAGAGGACATCATGTGTACATCACATCTATACACAACACATTATACAGGAGGAGAGAGAGAGGACATCATGTGTACATCACATCTATACACAACACATTATACAGGAGGAGAGAGAGAGGACATCATGTGTACATCACATCTATACACAACACATTATACAGGAGGAGAGAGAGAGGACATCATGTGTACATCACATCTATACACAACACATTATACAGGAGGAGAGAGAGAGGACATCATGTGTACATCACATCTATACACAACACATTATACAGGAGGAGAGAGAGAGGACATCATGTGTACATCACATCTATACACAACACATTATACAGGAGGAGAGAGAGAGGACATCATGTGTACATCACATCTATACACAACACATTATACAGGAGGAGAGAGAGAGAGGACATCATGTGTACATCACATCTATACACAACACATTATACAGGAGGAGAGAGAGAGGACATCATGTGTACATCACATCTATACACAACACATTATACAGGAGGAGAGAGAGAGGACATCATGTGTACATCACATCTATACACAACACATTATACAGGAGGAGAGAGAGAGGACATCATGTGTACATCACATCTATACACAACACATTATACAGGAGGAGAGAGAGAGGACATCATGTGTACATCACATCTATACACAACACATTATACAGGAGGAGAGAGAGAGGACATCATGTGTACATCACATCTATACACAACACATTATACAGGAGGAGAGAGAGAGGACATCATGTGTACATCACATCTATACACAACACATTATACAGGAGGAGAGAGAGAGGACATCATGTGTACATCACATCTATACACAACACATTATACAGGAGGAGAGAGAGAGGACATCATGTGTACATCACATCTATACACAACACATTATACAGGAGGAGAGAGAGAGGACATCATGTGTACATCACATCTATACACAACACATTATACAGGAGGAGAGAGAGAGGACATCATGTGTACATCACATCTATACACAACACATTATACAGGAGGAGAGAGAGAGGACATCATGTGTACATCACATCTATACACAACACATTATACAGGAGGAGAGAGAGAGGACATCATGTGTACATCACATCTATACACAACACATTATACAGGAGGAGAGAGAGAGGACATCATGTGTACATCACATCTATACACAACACATTATACAGGAGGAGAGAGAGAGGACATCATGTGTACATCACATCTATACACAACACATTATACAGGAGGAGAGAGAGAGGACATCATGTGTACATCACATCTATACACAACACATTATACAGGAGGAGAGAGAGAGGACATCATGTGTACATCACATCTATACACAACACATTATACAGGAGGAGAGAGAGAGGACATCATGTGTACATCACATCTATACACAACACATTATACAGGAGGAGAGAGAGAGGACATCATGTGTACATCACATCTATACACAACACATTATACAGGAGGAGAGAGAGAGGACATCATGTGTACATCACATCTATACACAACACATTATACAGGAGGAGAGAGAGAGGACATCATGTGTACATCACATCTATACACAACACATTATACAGGAGGAGAGAGAGAGGACATCATGTGTACATCACATCTATACACAACACATTATACAGGAGGAGAGAGAGAGGACATCATGTGTACATCACATCTATACACAACACATTATACAGGAGGAGAGAGAGAGGACATCATGTGTACATCACATCTATACACAACACATTATACAGGAGGAGAGAGAGAGGACATCATGTGTACATCACATCTATACACAACACATTATACAGGAGGAGAGAGAGAGGACATCATGTGTACATCACATCTATACACAACACATTATACAGGAGGAGAGAGAGAGGACATCATGTGTACATCACATCTATACACAACACATTATACAGGAGGAGAGAGAGAGGACATCATGTGTACATCACATCTATACACAACACATTATACAGGAGGAGAGAGAGAGGACATCATGTGTACATCACATCTATACACAACACATTATACAGGAGGAGA